>NC_142021.1:4717329-4799829 GCF_049901735.1 Notechis scutatus | reverse complement strand
GATTGGACACATTCCTCTTCTTAAACTTCCAGTGTTGGAGCATTTACAAGTTCTGGAGGCAACTCGTTCCACGGATTAATTGTTCTGTCAGGAAATTTCCCCTTAGTTCTAAGTTGCTTCTCTCCTTGGTTAGTTTTTACCCATTGCTTCTTGTCCTGCCTTCGGGTACTTTGGAGAATAGCTTGATTCTTTGTGGCAACACTAATTTTTATCTTTCTAAACTGCAGAAAACGGTTGAAATCCTATGCATCGAGAGAGAGAGAGAGAGAGAGAGAAGAGATAAAGGCCCCTCAAACTTTTTTTCAATCCCCGCATTAAGAACCGGAAGTATCTATACAAAGCTTCTTATCTCTCTCTTCCTCTTTGGAGATACAGCACCCGGATGCCTTGAACAGCTACGCAGAGGCGTTTCACCGAATGCGCAGGCGCAGAGGGGGACTGGGGTCACATGATCTCGCGGCGTGGGCAAAATGGCGGCGCCCAGGCAGATGCGTGTTTAGTGGGCTCGACTTTCCCCTCAAGCGGCTGCCTCCGACGCCAGCATGTCGCGGCTGATTGTGAAGAATCTGCCCAACGGGGTGAGGAAGGCGGGACGAGGGGGCTGCGGTGGACGTAGAAATCGTGGCTTCTCTTCTTTGCTTCCTGTTACAGCTGGAGAACCAGTAGCTTGGATGGCTGCAGGTCCAGGGACGGGAATAGTCAGCTGGGTGCAGGAGTTGAGGTGTCAGGCTAGAAACACGGAGACTGGGAGTTCTAGTCCTGCCTTAGTTGTGAAAGACAGCTGGGTGACTTTGAGCAGTTGCTAGGAATCTGGGAGTTCTAGTCCCACCTTAGGTATGAAAGCTGACTTGGTGACTTTGGATCAATTGGTAGGAGACTGGGAGTTCTAGTCCTGCCTTTGGTGTGAAAGCCAACTGGATGCCTTTGGTCCAATTACTAGGAGACTGGGAATTCTAGTCCAATCTGGACATGAAAGCAGGCTGGGTGACTTTGGTCCAATCACTAGGAGACTGGGAATTCTAGTCCTGCCTTGGACACGAAAGCAAGCTGGGTGACTTTGGGCCAGTCCCTCTCTCTCAGCCCTAGGAAGGCAGCAATGTCATACCAATGCAACCTTGCCAGGATATGTGCAGGGACTTGTCCAGGCAGCCTCTAAGAATCAGACACATTTGAACGTGAAGAAAAATCAAAACAAAAAAAGAGAATAATACAAAAACAGTTGAGAGCCAGTTAGGTCTGATGGTTAAAGCACCAGACTAGAAACTGGGAGACTGTGAGTTCTAGTTCCACCCTGGGGGCAAAGCCAGTTGGGTGACTTTGGGCCAGTCCTTCTCTGTCAGTCCTGGGATGGAGGCAATGATAAACCACTTCTGAAAAACCTTGTCAAGAAAACTGCAGAAACTCTCCAGCCAGTTCCTTCAAGGCACCATTGAACCAAACCAAAACAAAGACCAGTTGACCAAACTGCTTCATCCAGAAGATGACAGGATGTGATCTTGTAAGGCGATTCACACCAGCCTTCTTAGCTCTGCTTGGATGACTTGACCGTGATTGCTTTTCCTACAGATCAAGGAAGAACGCTTTCGCAACCTCTTTGCTGCCTTTGGGACGCTGACGGATTGCTGCTTGAAATTTACCAAGGATGGCAAATTCCGCAAATTTGGGTTTATTGGCTTTCAGTCAGAAGAAGACGCCAAAACCGCCCAGTCTCATTTCAACAAAAGCTTCATAGACACATCCAGAGTCACGGTGAGTTGCATCTGTGCCTTTACATTTGTTTAGCCTCTAACCTTGAAGCGCGGGGTGGGGTGTCCTTTGAAATGGAACCAGCAATTCTGGACATTTTCAGGCTGTTGGAAGTTTTCTGGGAGTTTAAGTGCAAAATAGGTTTTTGCTAACCCTTCCCAAGGTGCAGGCACATTGTTAAATCCTTAGTCTGTTCTTCAGAAACTACAGTGATTGAATGAAGACACCGTAGAGTATCTTGATCTTCCATATAAATTCACTTTCATTAAACAAGAGTGAGGTTTGGGTGGGCTTATTGTTCTTCTTTGAAAATATTTTGCTTCTTATCCAAAAAGCTTTTTCATTTTTAACTGAAGAATAATTAGAACTGAAGAAACTTCTTGGATGAGAAGTGAAATATTTTCAGGGGGAACAAAAGCCCCGAGAAAGTTCAATTGTCTTTTGAACAGTACCTTTCCACAATCATGATCTGGATGACTGAGAATTTCCATAGACGATAAGCTTATTAATATCTCTTTTTTTCAAGGTTGAAGAATGTAAGTCTTTTGGGGATCCATCAAAGCCTAAAGCCTGGAGCAAACATTCAAGTAAGCCCCAACTGGTAAAGGAAACCTCTAAAAAACCCACAAAGAATTCAGACCATGCAGAAAAGAAACAAGTAAGAAAAAGAGTTTATTTTTCCCACAATCTGTATTGCATGTCAAATTGCCTTTAGATAAAGACTTTCAGCTATTGTACTTTCTTCTCTCTGCCTCAATCTACTGACTTTTAAATTCATTTTAACCTTTCCTTTTACATGGGGTATGTAATGTTTTAAAACTTTTTCCCTTTTGTTTCCTAGGATGGAACAAAGAAGAAAAAGAAAGCAGGACAGTTGAAAGAGGTAAATCTGAATCATTTGTAAGGAAGATAGAGATGTACAATTCCCCCTTCTCACTTTCTCAGGCTCCATTGTGGCAGCGTGGGAGCATCGAACGTCAACATGGCTTCCAAAACTGACAGTATGACTTCTTTTAACCACAATCCTTTTTAATCTTTGCCCAGCTGGAAGGAGAAGCAGCGTTTCAAGACTTCTTGGCCGCCCATCAGAAACGGTCCCAGGTTGCAACTTGGTCCAATGACACGAAGGTTGAGGAACGTGCTGAGGTGGTTGAAGATTATCTGAACTTTGATTCCGACGAGGATTCAAGCGAGGAGATGGATGTGGAAGTTGCTCGAAGTAATGGAGCCATTCTGTTTTGGTGATGCTTTATCAATAAATTCCAGAGCATTGTCCCCCAAAGGTCCTTTTCCAAGGGCTTTCGTGGTGTTTTTCCTTTGAAAACGTTTTGCTTCTCACCCAAGAAGCTTCAGTTAGAACTGAAGAAGCTTCTTGCAGGAGAAGCGAAATGTTTTCAAGGGAAAAAAAAAAAACCAAGTGCAGTTGCGTTTTTGGAAAAGCAACCAGGACAACCAATGACCTGGATGGTTGAGAATATCCTTAGACATACTTCCAGAGCATTGGTGGTCTTTTCAAAGTTTGGAGACTGTTGCACATCATTCTTGTGGTCATATGGAGCTTTCTTACACAGACACAGAAGGTGGAACAAGGAGGGGGATGGCTGAGTGGAGAAAATCTTTCTGGTTAGTGGCTTCTCATTGTTGCTTTCAAAGCAGAGAAAATGTGCTAATTCTATTTGCAATATTTATATTGACTGTTTCCTAGTATGATTCGATTGCTTATTGAACCCTATGACTATTATTAAGTGTCGTACCTGATGATTCTTGACGAATGTATCTTTTCTTTTATGTATACTGAGAGCATTTGCACCAAGACAAATTCCTTGTGTGTCCAATCACACTTGGCAATAAAGAATTCTATTCTAGCTCTAGCTCTAACTCTACTCTATAGAGGGCTGGAAAGCCCTGTGGAGCAATATATAAATCTATATTTCACTTCCCTTCTCCCTCTCCGCCTTAAAGTTGCATCCACGTCAGTTTGTGACCCGCTAAGTCTCCCAAACAGTTGGTAGCTGATGTTCTGTTCTTCTCCCTCCTCAGAGAAAGGAGAAAGTTCTCCAAGCAAGGCAGCAACCCAGCAACAGCTCTCCGACATGGATTATTTGCGATCCAAAGTGGTGAAGGGGGACGAATCCTCGCCTTCATCGGCAGAGGAGAGCGAGGCCGAGGAGATGGACAGTGAGGCGTCTGATGGAGGAGAGGAAGAAGAGGTGGAAGAGAAGACCAGCCTCAAGCCAAGGGCTGTTTCTAGCACCAAGACCAAGCTGACCGGAAAGATCAGTGTCCAGAATCTCACTGAGGATACTAAGGGTACCAAAATGACATCACAGGTACGTCCTGATGGAGGAAACTGTCTTATTTATTTTTATTTATTTATTTGATTTGTCAAACGCTTACAACATAATAGAAATAACAATAAACATAAGTATAAATACATGAAATAGATAGCCTGCAATACTATTTTCTAACTACTACATAGGGAGGAAGGGAGGGAGGGAAGGAAGGAAGGAAAGGAAGGAAGGAAGGAAGGGGAAAGCAATAGGAATAGCACTTAGAGTTATATACTGCTTCACAGTTCTTTACAGCCCTCTCTAAACAATCTGGGTCCTTGTTTTACCCACCTTGGAAGGCTGAGTTAACCTTGAGCTTGGTGGGATTTGATCTGCCAAATTGCAGGCAGCCAGCAGTCAGCAGAAGTAGTTTGCAGTCCTGCACTCTGACCACTGCGCCACCGAGGCTCTTTAGACGCTCCGGTTAGAAATAAAACAGATGTTTTTGTATTTCTTACTTAGGAAAACAGATCAGCCGCAGCCAGTGAACCCACCACGGCATTCACCGTGAAAATGCGGGGCGCCCCATTCAATGTCACGGAGGTAAGCTACTTTTCTAACCCATCTAAGTCCTGTGTGCCAAAGGGAAAAAAAACTCATGCTTCTTGGAGGATATTAAACCTGGATCGCTGTTCCATGCCAGCCTTTCAAAAATAGATCCGAGTAGGAATCCAGTGTCAAATAGATCATTATATCATGCCCCTGTCGGAGTCTGAATCCGAGGAGGAAGACGAACAGCTGACAGGGAATGGGAGTGTGGCTCCATTGGCTGTGGAGGAAATTGGGGAAGGGCAAAGTCTGGCTGGGCAGAGCAGGGAAGAAGTAGAACAAGGGAGAGGGAATTCAGAGGAAGACCTAGGTCCACCCCCTCTTTATCCTAGGGCACGCAGGGAGGAACGGAGAAGAGAGCAACATGGATTGCATGGCTTACGGGGGAGGAAAGGGCCCTGATTCCCTTCATTAGCCACACCTGGGAATGAGAGTTTAAAAGAGATGCATGCTGAGTTTAGGTTTGACTGGGACGAACCTGGCCTGAAGTGCCTTCTTTATTGCCAACGTTGTGTAGCCAACTACAATTAATATCTGAAATCAGTGACCTGCTTATTCAAACCATGTTTAGGAAAATTAAGTCCTGACTCAGGAGGACGTTCAGTGAAACCGTCTGTCATGCCCCTGGTGGAGATTGACTCTGAGGAAGAGGAGGAACAGCCAACAGGGAGTGAAAGTCTGGCTCCAGAGGTGGTGGAGGAGGCTGGGGAAGGGCAGAGACCGGCTGAGCAATCAGAGGAGGATCCAGGCCCATCCCCTATCCATCCTAGGTCACGCAGGGAGGAGAGGATCAGGGAAAAGCGAGGTCTACTCAGGAGGATATTCCCATGATCCTCCTCGTGGCTTGCAGCTGGGAGCTATGTATATAAGTTTGTAACTGCGTAGTCAGAATTGCTGGAGTCAAAGTTTAGTGTTTACTTTGAAAGAGGTTTATCTTTTCTGGCGTTCTTCCCATGGACTCTCCTCAGTTATCTTCCTGGAATGTATGATTAAATTATCTTGGCTTGCTTCGGAACTCTCGTCAATGCGGTTTGTTTTGGTTTTCTTTTTGCCTCCTTATTTACTTTTGTGACTTTAAACTGTGCCTAATAAAACAGTGAAGTTAAGTTGAAGGCCTTACCGGACTTTAATATATGTTTTGGGTTTGGGGTTATTTTGAGAGACTACGGGTCATCACACCGACTTGCCTTCAGAAGTTGTGGGTGCTCCCATCACTGGAGGTTTCTTAGAAGAGATTGGACAACCCTTCGTCGGGGATAGTCTGGAGGGTCTCCTGCTTGTGTAATGTGTTGGACTAGAAGACCTCCAAGATCCCTTCCAACCCCATCATTCTATGTTCTAAACCAGAGTTTTGCATCATGTGCAAACCAAGCACAATATTGAAGGACTTTCTTGAAGATCACAGCATCATGAGCAGAGATCTAGATTGGCTCTAGAATTAATCACCTTTTTCATGCTTTTATGGATGCAGCAAAACGTGAAAGAGTTTTTTGTGCCACTTCGGCCGCTGGCAATCCGGATTGCAAGGAACGCACACGGGAACAAGACAGGTAATATTCGGTATTTTGTCTTTTATGCTCTTCAATAGACTGTTGCTTACCTTTTGTTTGTTAAGAGTGCTTTGCACAGGTGGTATATCTTATCACCCTGCATTGTCTATCCTGTTTGCTCATTAACCTCCAGCAAAGCCAAAAAAGAGAGGATTCTATGGTGGAACATCCAAAAACAGGAAATCTACCACAGGTAGAATCCTTAAAGGGAGTGCGCCAACACTGGACCATTGCAATTCATGTGGTGGTCTTTGTTTAAAATCCTTTGGAACGGTGTTTTTCAAACTTGGTAACTTTTAAGATATATGGACATCAAGTCCCAGAATTCCCCTGCCCATTGTACTTATTCTGGGATTCTGAATAAAATAGCAGCTTTATTATTTAGCATTGTTGCACATTTAATATTAGCTTCCTATAGCTTCCTATACAATCCCATCTTAAAGTAGGTTACAGTTTTATGCTTCCCTGCCTTCCTTTCCTTTCCTTTCCTTTCCTTTCCTTTCCTTTCCTTTCCTTTCCTTTCCTTTCCTTTCCTTTCCTTTCCTTTCCCCTTTCCTTTCCTTTCCCCTTTCCTTCCCTTTCCTTCCCTTTCCTTCCCTTTCCTTCCCTTCCCTTCCCTTCCCTTCCTTCCTTCCTTCCTTCCTTCCTTCCTTCCTTCCTTCCTTCCTTCCTTCCTTCCTTCCTTCCTTCCTTCCTTCCTTCCTTCCTTCCTTCCTGTTAAATTTGCTTGTCTATTTTTATTACTCTAATGTGTAGGGGTATCTCTCTCTCTGTGTGTGTATGTGTGCATAATTCAAGACCAAAACCTTTATCATAAATAATGCAGTCTTCCACAGAGGGGTGTGTGTGTGTGTGTGTGTACACGACTCTGGATGAAAAAGTAAAACAATTTTATGCTTGCAATAACACTGTCCCCCTAAACTGTAATTTGAACGGATAGAGTGCTGTTTCCCTCCTTTTCTCTGTTCCCAGCACTCTTTAAGTTCTCTAAATAATTAGAATATCAATAATTTTCAAATTCCATAGGTTACGTATTTGCCGATTTTAACACTGAGGAAGAACAACAGAAAGCCCTAAAGAGGGATCGAGAATACATGGGTGAGTCTCCTGTTAATTGGTTTGCTTTTTTTGACTAGGGAAAAAATTGTGACTTTCCCCCCCATTTTTCTTCATGTACAAAGACGGTGGAGGTGTTGTCGTTTTAAGCCCCTGTTTTAAAACATAACACGCAAAACCAACAAGACAGACGCAGACTTCAGAGAGTAATTAGTAATTTTGAATACACTGTATTCAAACTGTTTATGAATAAAAAAAACATATACAAAAAAAATGCGGATACTTGGCAACTGACTCGTATTTATGACGGCTGCAGTGTCCCGGGGCTCATGGGATCTCCTTTTATGACCTTCGGACAAGCCAAGTCAATGGGGGAAGCCAGATTCCCTTAACAACGGTGTCACTCACTTAACAGCTGCAGGGATTCACTTAACCACGGTGGGAAGGAAGGTCATGAAATGGGGCGAAACTCACTTCTCAACAGCAATTTGGGGGCTCAGTTGTCCTAAGTCGAGGACTTACCTGTGTCCTGCACTTCGCCTGGCAGGCGGTCGGTACATTGAGCTGTTTCCAGAAGAGAGGGGCGCTAAGGGGAAGCCCTCCGAGAAGGGATCTGGCCAGATCTGGCAGAGGACCAAGAAAGACGATGAGGAAGAAGAAGATCTTTCAGAATCCGGAAGGCTTTTCGTGCGGAACCTTCCTTACACCTGCACGGAAGAAGAAATGGAGGCCCTCTTCTCCAAATACGGTAAATGGTCGCGCTATTTTGTGGGCCCTGGAGCCTCTTTTCCAAAACGGTTGGTTCCTCGAAAACAGGGAAGATCCTCATAAGATTTCAACATAGCTTAACCATTTTGGACCATGGTGCTCCTTGGTTGAGGATTTTATTACCAAGCCAAGTGACATCAGTGCTAGTAAAGAGTGAGGTCTGCCCTAGTGTATAAAATGAAGGCAAATCCCCCTCCCATCTAGCACTGACGATGTTATCTAGTTGGGTAATGAAATGTCTTCACAAAAACAACCAAGCTCAGAGAGCACCAAGGACTCCATAGTCCTCCTCCTCCTCCTCCTCCTCCTCCTCCTCCTCCTCCTCCTCCTCCTCCTCCTCCTCCTCCTCCTCCTCCTCCTCCTTTCCACAAACCTTATTCCTTTCTAGCATTAATGATGTTATCTAGTTGGGTAATGAAATGTCTTCACAAAAACAACCAAGCTAAGAGAGAACCAGGGACTTCATAGTGTTCCTCCTCCTCCTCTTCCTCTTCCTCCTCCTCCCTGCAAACCCCCCTCTTTACTAGCACCGATGATGTTATCTAGTTTGGGTAATGTAATGTCTGCAAGAAAGCCACCAAGCTCAGAGAACATCAAGGACCCCACAGTCATCCTTTTTCCTCCTCCTCCTCCTCCTCCTCCTCCTCCTCCTCCTCCTCCTCCTCCTCCTCCTCCTCCCTGCAACCCCATTCCCTTCTAGCATTAATGACGTCACCTAGTTAGATAATGAAACAACAGCAAGGAAACAACCAACTGTTCTATCGAAACTATTACAATATTCTAATGTTGCCTTCCTCCCAAGCAGATCTTCTCTCGCAGCCTTTTTCCAAATGAATCTGTTATTCTACAGGGCCGCTCTCCGAGATCCACTTTCCTATTGACAGTCTAACCAAGAGGCCCAAAGGCTTCGCGTTTGTCACCTACATGTTTCCTGAGCATGCCGTGAAGGCCTTCGCAGAAGTGGACGGACAGGTTTTCCAGGTACCAATTGATTGGTGGATGGTCTCTATGCCACAGATCTTAGAGGGTTGCCCCCAGGGAGGGGGAGTTAGTCAGAGGATGATCTGAGCAGTTAAAGATTCTTTCTTGGGTTTCCCATATATATTGAAAACTTGTTTTGGGGCTCCAATGAGTGATTCGTGTAAATGCTTATATTATAATAATACTTTTTTTAATGGGATGAGGACTGGATTCAACTTACACGTAGTCCTTTGCTGTGCAAGTAGTTTTTGTGGGTGACAGAGGGTGAAGATAGCTCCTCCATCATAGTTTCCAGAAGATATGTGTTATGGTGCTTTGATTTGGCAAGATTCAGTCTATAGGCAAGGAGCAACAAAGAAAACTGCTTAGAAGAACCTCAGCGTGTCTTTCTTAGGTTTTGGAGCCTGACAGTTGCAGAGATTTCCCAAGATTTAGGGATCCAGGATAACTTTGGGCACTTCCACTTGTTCCATTTCCAGGTTCGGTAGTTCAAATTTTCATTTTGTCTCTTAGGGCCGAATGTTGCACGTGTTGCCTTCCACCATCAAGAAGGAAGAAGCGGAGAGCTCAGATTCTGCAGGGTCATCTTCGTACAAGAAGCAAAAGGCCTCAAAAGACAAAGCAAACAGCCTGAGGTTTGTGCTTTCACAAGTTATCTTCCTCTCTCTCTTTTCGTTATTCTTCCAGCGGAACTCACAATGTTTGTCCTACCCCCAGCTCTCACAACTGGAACACCCTCTTCATGGGAACGAATGCCGTGGCCGACGCTGTCGCGCACAAATACAATGCTACCAAGAGTCAAGTGCTGGATCACGTGAGAGTTGTTGTTTTTTTTTTTTGTCGTGGTTTGTTTGTTTTGAAGTGTAGGCTCTGCCCTTCGAGTAGAATCTTCGGCCAAAAATTTAGGCCTAACATTTCCCCAATTCAGTATTTTTCAAACTTGGCAACTTTAGGATGTAATTACCTGGAAAATGACAAGTTTTCCCATGGACAAGTTTTCCCAATGACAAGACCCATGGACTTCGTCAGAAGTTCGCAAAAGTGAATCATGTGACCCTGGGACACTGCAGCCGTCATAAATATGAGTCAGTTGCCAACTAAACTCATAGAGCACCAAGGACTCCTCATTTCAACCCTGATCTACAAATATTCCCCTTTATAGGCTTGTTGGCTGGAATGATGTATAATAGCTTTGTTCCTCATATCCCTCCACCCCATCTAACAGGTCCTTGGTTGTTCACATGACTCTTGAGAACTTTTTAACAGATTAACAGAGTTGGAACGGACCTTATAGGTCATCTAGCCCAACTCTCCACCCAAGCAGGAGACCCTACACCATTTCTGATAGATGGCAGTCCAGTCTCTTCTTGAAAGCTTCCAGTGATGAAGCTCCCACAACTTCCGAAGACTACTTCTGTTCCATGGGTTTATTGTTCTCCCTGTCAGAAAGTTTCTCATTATTTCCAGGTTGAATCTCTCCTTGTTCAGTTTCCATCCATTATTCCTTGTCTGGCCTTCAGGAGCTTTGGAAAATAGCTTGACCCCCTCCTCCTCTCTGTGGCAGCCCCTCAAATATTGGAAGACTGCTCTCCTGTCTCCCCGGTCCTTCTCTCCACTAGACTAGCCAGGCCCACTTTTATGTTTTAGCCTCCAGTCCCCTAATCATCTTGGTTGCTCTTCTCTGCACTCTTTTCTAGAGTCTCAACTTCTTTTTTTATAGTGTGTTGACCAACACTGGATGCCTCTTACTTCCTTTTTCTCTTGGCAGGAGGGCAAGGGCAGCGTGGCTGTGAGGGTGGCCCTTGGCGAAACGGAGCTGGTTCAAAATGTGCGCCGGTTCCTGCTTGACCATGGAGTCAGCCTGGATTCCTTCAGCCAGGTAAGGGCATAGCGGCCGTTCGAAACCCCCCGTTCCTTCTCACTAAATCTGCGACGTCACAAAAAGCGGTTGAAGCCGTCAGAAAATAGAATTTGATTGAGCATCTTTTTTGTTCGGACATTCCTGTGTCTCCGAAGCTCCTTAGCTGTTGAAAGCGAGCTGCTCCGCTTTTTGCCTCTACGTGAAAATAAATAAATAAATAAATGGATTTGTGATTTATGGTTTTGTTGATTAGAACGAATAGATTAGGGGGAGAAAAGAAATAGGATGTACTGTAGCTTTAGAGAGAGGTTAAAATATATAAAATGCATATGTGCCTGTATCTGCTGTGAAGAATATCGAAAGGGACTTTCTATTTTTTTTCCTTTCTATTTTTTTCTTTTTGCCATCTTGTTTTCTTTCACCTTTTTTCTTTTTCTCTGGTTTCTTTCTTTTTCTGCAGTGAGCTTCTCATGGAAGAAAGGAAGGAAAAAGGAAGGAAGAAAGAAAGAAAGGGGGGGGGAGGGAGGAAGAAAGAAAGAAGGGGGGAGGGAGGAAGAAAGGGGAGGGGGAGGGAGGGAGGTTCTCTCATTTTCTCACTTTCTGTGTGCAGGGAAGAGTTCCCAACGGAGACATGGTCAAATCAGCAAACTTTTTCCGCCCTTGGGCTGTAAAACCCTTTCAGGGCGATCGTAGGGCTCGGCTCTCAAATAAACGGTTAGCGTTGCAATGCAGCCTCTCATTCCTTTCTTCCAGGCGGCTGGAGAACGGAGCAAGGCGGTGATTTTGGTGAAGAACCTGCCTGCTGGCACGAAGGCGAAGCAGCTGGAGGAGGTCTTTGGGCCTTTTGGTAGCCTCGGCCGGGTGCTGCTCCCCGAAGGAGGAGTGACAGCCATCGTGGAGTTCCTGGAACCCACTGAAGCCAAAAAGGCATTCACCAAATTGGCCTACTCCAAGGTAGGCAGGCCTCCAGTGGTGGCAGGCAGGCCTGTTGATTGGGTCTCCGCTA
Organism: Notechis scutatus; assembly: GCF_049901735.1. Lineage (NCBI taxonomy): Eukaryota > Metazoa > Chordata > Lepidosauria > Squamata > Elapidae > Notechis > Notechis scutatus. The sequence continues at coordinate 4,787,982 of NC_142021.1, read as the reverse complement.
TTCTGGTGGGTGCGTGGATAGCCTACCCCGGACATGATAGCAGTCTTCCAGTATTTGAGGGGCTGCCCCAAAGAAGAGGGAGTCAAGCTATTCTCCAAAGCACCTGAAGGCAGGACTAGAAGCAAAGGATGGAAACTAACCAAGGAGAGACACTACCTGGAATTAAGGAGAAACTTCCTAACAGTGAGGACAATTAACTGGTAGAACAGCTTGCCACCAGAAGCTGTGGGTGCTCCATCACTGGAGGCTTTTAAGAAGAGACTGGACAGTCACTTGTTTGACATAGTATGGATTCTCCTGCTTGAGCGGAGGGGCTGGACTAGAAGACCTTCAAGATCCCTTCCAGATTCTATTCTATTCTATTCTATTCTATTCTATCCTATCCCATCTCATCCCATCCCAACCCAACCCAACTCTTCCCAACTCTTTCATTCCCATCCCATATTTTCTGTTCTATTCTATTTTATTCTTTCCTATTCTATTCTTATTCTATTCCATATTTTCTATTCTTATTCTAATTCTATTCCATTATTTCCCATTCTATTCTTATTCTATTCCATTCCATTCTATTCCATATTTCCTATTCTATTCTTATTCTTATTCTACTCCACTCCACTCCACTCCACTTCCATTCCATTCTTCCATTCCATTCCATTCTATTCTTTCCTATTCTATTCTTATTCCATTCCATATTACCTATTCCTATTCTAATTCTAATTCTATTCTATTCTTATCCGAGTGTTTCTCAACCATGGCAGCTTGAAGACGTGTGGACTTCAACTCCCAGAATTCCACAGCCTCCTACCTACTATTCAGTATTAATTGGCTTCCTGCCTTAAACAAACCTTGGTGTTTTTTTTTAATCCTTGCACTGATTTGTATTAATATTTTTTTCCCCTTCCTCATTTTAACTTCTTTGCACTGATTTTCTTCTTCCTTGATCAGTTCCAGCATATCCCTCTCTACCTCGAATGGGCACCCATGGGGGTGTTTTCTGGTCCCGGGACAAAAATGTCGGAGGTTGAAGAGCAAAAGGAAAGTGAGGAACAAACCCAGAAAGGTATGTTTGGGGGTTTGTGGCAGTTGAGTAGAATTGCTTCCATATTATAGAATAGAATTCTTTATTGGCCAAGTGTGATTGGACACACAAGGAATTTGTCTTTGGTACGTTTGCTCTCAGTGTACATAAAGAAAAAAATAAAATACATTCATCAAGAATCATAACGTACAACATTTGGTGATAGTCACAGGTTACTGATAAGCAATTAAATCATACCAGAGAACAAAACAATATAAATTGTAAAGATACAAGCAAGATACAAGATAATTTCAGACTTAAAAGATTCTTTTAATGTATCTTTACAAGGGAGATCAGGGATCCTCAAACTACAGACACAGCCCGCTGAAGCCATTAATCCCATGGCCCATGTGGGACCATGAAGCTGCCCTGCCCACATCGCCCCACCTATCCGCCGTCTTCCACCCACCTTCTTGAGGCTGAGGAGGCCAAAAACGGGATGTGTGGAGGCCTCAATTGGCCAAAAATGGGCCCATTTTCTGGCCTCCAGAGAGAGTGGGGGGAGGGAGGGAGAGAAAGACACACACACACACACACACACACACACACAAAACAGAAGTCCCTTACACACACCCCAAGTCAACCACATCCCTTCACTAACCTACTTTCCACCCCCCAGGAGCGTAACAAATTAAAGTTTAATTTGTGTGTATTATTTAATGGACTGCTAAATTGACCACACCTACCCAGTCACATGACCACCTAGCCATGCCCACCCAGCCGGTCCGCCCCCAACAGTCTACAGGACCGTGAATTGGCCCCCTGTTTAAAAAGTTTGAGGACACCTTCCTTAGATTCACTCATATTTCCTTCTCTTGCAGGGATTTTTGGAAAAAGTGATGCTCTGAAGGAAATGAAGGAGGAGGAGGAGGAAGAAGAAGAAAGTCTTCCAGGCTGTACCATTTTCATAAAAAACCTCAACTTCAGCACTACAGAAGATACACTAAAAGAGGTGATTTTCAGGGATTTCATGGCTATGTAATGGCCTGCGGGAAAGACTTTGGGAGACGGAGTGAAGAGAGGCTGCCGAGAGAACGGTCAGATAAGAGAGGGCATGGCCCACAGCTGGTAGCGGGAGAAACCCTCCCTAGTTTCTCAAATGGTAAAAGTGGTAGGGGGAGAATTGTACTTTCAGACTTGGAAGATTCTGTCAGTGTAGCTTGACAATAAAGTGGAATTAGCTCCTCTGGTTTTGATTCCTATCTGGTTTGCCCAGTGAGGCAGACAAAGTCACACGTTCTGATTTCTATCAAATTATTTGGGGGCCTTCCCTTCCCTACTCCTTCCTTCCTTCCTTCCTTCCTTCCTTCCTTCCTTCCTTCCTTCCTTCCTTCCTTCCTTCCTTCCTTCCTTCCTTCCTCCTTCCACCCACCCACCCACCCACCAGCTCCACCTCCTCCATTTTCCTTCCTTCTTACCTTCCTATCTCCATCTCTATTTTCCTCCATCTCTATCTCCATCTCTTATTTTCCTTCCTTCCTTCCTCCATCTCTATTTTCCTCCCTCCCTCCATTTCTATCTCCCTCTATTTTCCTTCCTTCATCTCTATCTCCATCTCTTATTTTCCTTCCTTCCTTCCTTCCTTCCTTCCTTCCTTCCTTCCTTCCTTCCTTGCTTCCTTCCTTGCTTGCTTGCTTCCTTCCTTCCTTCCTTCCTTCCTTCCTTCCTTCCTTCCTTCCTTCCTTCCTCCATCTCTATCTTCCTTTTCCTCCCTCCATTTCCATCTCCCTCTATTTTCCTTCCTTCCTTCTTTCCTCCATCTCTATTTTCCTCCTTCCCTCCCTCCCTCCATCTCTATCTCCATCTCTATTTTCCTTCCTTCCTTTCCTTCCTCCATCTCCATCTCTATTTTCCTCCCTTCCTCCATCTCTATCTCCATCTCTATTTTCCTTCCTTCCTTCCTCCATCTCTATTTTCCTCCTTCCCTCCCTCCCTCCATCTCTATCTCCATCTCTATTTTCCTTCCTTCCTTCTTTCCTCCATCTCTATTTTCCTTCCTCCCTCCCTCCCTCCCTCCCTTCCGTGTGTTTCACCATAATCTTAGAAGCATCATCACCCTTCCTCTTGAATTAAATTTGGGAAACTCCCCTTGAGGCAGTCAAGTAATCCACATTACGGAATCTGCTTCGTGCTTCATGGCGATCCATATTCCACCTTCCTTGCTTAGCACGGAGCACAAACTCAGGCTGCGAGTTTGCGAGAATAAAACTTAAAAGTATGCTCTTCTTTTCTTCTTTTCCAGGTTTTTTCCAAAGCTGGTGTTGTACGGAGTTGCACCGTCTCGAAGAAGAAAGATAAAACTGGTATGCATTTTTCTGATTTTTGCCCTTGGGAGTTCTTTTGTACCACAGGGGGGTTTGACTTTAATTCCCATAATCCACAGTTGATTAGTCCTCGACTTACAACCATTTATTTAGTGACTGTTCAAAGTTACCTGAAAAAGGTGATTTACAACCGATTTTTGCGCTTACGACCATCGTAACTTCCTCGCGGTTGAAGGATCAAAATTGAAGCACTTGGCGACTTTCAAGGCTGAAGGTCCCCGAGCTAGAGAAGGAACGGGGAATTATTTTAGCATTAATCAACTTCTGATCATCCTCTGGTGTTCTTTTTAGGCAACCTGCTCTCCATGGGGTTTGGATTTGTGGAGTACAAGAAGCCGGAATACGCTCAGAAAGCAGTCAAGCAATTACAGGTAACAGTGCCTAGCGATCTATGGGAATGGCCCATAGTCATGTGGTCAACATAATTATATGTTGAGGCTCACGGAACGCTGATCTTTCAACTGAAGTGGTACCTATTTATCTAGTCGCATTTGCGTGATTTCGAACTGCTAGGCTGGCAGGAGCTGGAGCCAGGAACGGGAGCTCCTCCTGTCAATCAGTGCTCGGGTCTCGAATCCAAGCTGGTCAGCATAACTATACGTTGAGGTGCACGGAACACTTTTACCTTCCCACTGAAGTGGTACCTATTTATCTAGTCACATTTGCATGCCTTCAAACTGCTAGGGTGTCAGGAGCTGGAGCCAGGAATGAGAGCTCCTCCTGTCAATCAGTGCTCGGGTCTTGAACCCGAGCTGGTCAACATAACTGTACGTTGAGGTGCACGGAACGCTGTGACCTTCCCACCGAAGTGGTACCTATTTATCTAGTCGCATTTGCATGCTTTCGAACTGCTAGGTGGGCAGGAGGTGGAACAAAGAACGGGAGCTCCTCCTGTCAATCAGTGCTTTGGTTTCCAACCCAGTCTGTCAGGTCTGCAGCTGACAAGCTCAGTGTCTTTAACCACTGAGCCATCACGCCCCTGCCCCCTTGCTCTGCTTAGGCATATACCTAGTTCACATTCTTGGTTCACTTTGGCTCTCTGTGCCTTCCAAGGTTTCTCCACGATGGACCCTGAATAATGGACTGAAATAGAGTTCGTGGATGACCTCTTCCACCTTGGAATATTATTTAGCGCAGTAAACATTGATTTACGATCCCCATCTCTCTGCCTTCTTCGCTCTCCTTTCATTCTGAGCTGGCAAAGACCAGCCTTCCTGAACTCGGTGTCCTCCAACCGTGATGGATTTAAGACTCGTCGGCCACCAATGAATGGAGAGACCTCCCAGCGGAGGGAGATTGATTTGTTGGGCCCAACACGCTCCCACATTGGTTCTAGTTGATGAGTCATACAACGGACCTTTTTGTTAGCAACCTATCTTGAAAAGGTTGGCCTGAAATCCTGCTCCCTAATGAATTAGCCCCGCTTTCAATCGAGGTATCCGGAGATCCGCTTCTCGGGTTGGTTCATTGGGTTGCAACGTTTTACTCTGGAAGGAAAGCGTTCCAGCCGTCCCCATTGCATCAGCCCAATCTGCTTTCTTTCAGGGTTGCTCCGTGGACGGCCATCAGCTGGAAGTGAAAATCTCCGAAAGAGCCATCAAGTAAGTTTGAGAAGGGAAGTCACTTGTGGTCCTTCTCCTGTCTGGAGAAACTCACTTCCAAGCATTTTCTGCAGCGGGTAAAACGTGACCCTGGCATCTTGAGTTGGATAACAAGTTCTACCAAGACTTTGTCAGGCGTGAAAGTGGGCATTCTGCTCTCAAGATAGCTTGCTGGGAAGTGGGGAAGACCTTGGGAGACTGGGTGGAGAGATGCTGCCGAGAGAACAATCCGATAAAGGACAGCTTAGCCCTTAGCTAGAGAGTGGGGTAAGGGAAAGGGCTCAGAAGGGATCCTCCCTAGTTTCTTGGGCTGTAAAGCACCTGTGAGTATGTGAATCTTGCAAGTAGAATTTTCCTCCCTCCCCTTTAGAGTCCAAGAAACTAGGGAGGGTCTCTTCTATCCATTTGCAGGCTGGGCTGCCTCTTATCTGACCATTCCCCAGACTATGATGGCGATTGGTCCCTGGTGTTAGTCCTGTGTTAGTGTTGTGGCCTGTCGGCCGCTGGCCCCGCCATCAAACAAATCAGAACGGGAGGAGGCATGGGAGTCAGGATTAGCTTCCAGGCAACTGGGAGCTCCGAGGGGGAAGAGGGAATGGAGTTGGCAGAGAGAGAGAGAGAGAGGCGGAGCCTGGACAGTCGGTCAGCCCTCCGATGAAGAGTCAACAGCCCCCAGATCTGGAGGTGGCTGATGAGGAAGAGGAGGAACAGCTGGGATCAATGCCTGAGGTGTGGATGCACAGAAGGCAGAGAGGAGAGGAGAGCAGTGGAAATCTATGGGCCGGCCCTTGGGACGGAAGAGCCACCGCTGCTAGCAAAGTCCCACCCTAGCTCTGGGGGTAAAAGGCAGGGGGCGGAGATGAATAGAAGTGGCAGACAACTATTCATCTCCCAGCCAGACGGACTTCTTAGCCTGCGAGATAATTTTTTTTTTGCTGCGGCTGCCGGCGCTCCTAATAAAGGAATCTTTTGATGTTTTGCCGTGTTTGGGGAGCTGGGTCAGATCAGTTAGATGGATGGATGGTTTGGCTTCTTTTGCAACCCTCAATAGACCTCGGAGGTCCCCTTAAGCTAAAATGCCAATGGACCTGGCTTCAAACCTCATGCTTGACCCAAGAGAGCGTTGCACACGGCACTGATGCCCGTCTCTTTTGGATCCCCAGGTCCACAGGGGCGACCGCCCGTAAGAAGCAAGTCAGCAAGAAGCAAGTGAATTCCAAGATTTTGGTGCGGAATATCCCCTTCCAGGCCACGGTGAAAGAGATCCGGGAACTTTTCAGGTAAGGAAGAAGGCTGCCCTTCATATCCAGAGAAATTGGATGCTGTGAGATCTCTGGTGCGCTCTGAGCTTGGTTATTTATTACCCAACTGGCTAACATCATCCTGGCTAATGCTGAAGATGTTACCTAGTTGGGTAATGAAATGTCTGCAGAAAACCCACCAAGCTCAGAGAATACTGTGAACTCCACAGTTCAATCCTCAGCTATAAATATTTTCTTGTGTTAGTCTGTGGAGTCCTTGGTGCTCCCTCTCCTCTTTCCTTCCTTCCTTCCTTCCTTCCTCCCTCTGGTTGTTTGCTTGCAATGTTTTTCAGGAGTAAACCCACCCTTCCTTCCACTGATGATGTTACCTAGTCAGTTAATGAAATGTCTGCAAGGAAACCCAGGGCCCCATATTCCTCCTCCTCCTCCTCCTCCTCCTCCTCCTCCTCCTCCTCCTCCTCCTCCTCCTCCTCCTCCTCCCTCCTCCTCCTCCTCCTCCTCCTCCTCCTCCTCCTCCTCCTCCTCCTCCTCCTCCCTCCAAACCCCATTTCCTTCTAGCCCTGATGAAGTTTCCTACTTGGGTACCAAATCGTCTGCAAGAAAACCACCCAAGCTCCGAGACTTGCACCAAGGATCCCCGAGTTTAACTACAAATATGTTAATTAAGTTGGGTGCATATCAACGGCTAGAATTCTGGCCATTGGAAGTCCACCCATCTTAAAAGTTTGCCAAAATTTAAAACAAAACAAAACACTGCTTTAGAGCATCAAGTTACATAGATCCTATCAGTGGTGGAATTCAAATTTTTTTTACTGCCGGTTCTGTGGGCATGGCTTGGTGGGTGCGGTGTGGCTTGACAGGCATGGCTTGGTGGACGTAGCAGGGGAAGGATACTGCAAAATCTCCATTCCCACTCCACTCCAGGAGGAAGGTTATTGCAAAATCCCCATTCCCTCCCCACCCCACTAACCTGCTTTCCAGCTCCATTTTCCTGGGCAGGGCAACCAAGCGATCAGCTGGGATTCAATGGGAGGCAGAGAAGAGATGGGGTTGGCAGGGCCAGTCAGAGGTGGGATTTGCTGGTTCTTCTGAACTACTCAAAATTTCCGCTACTGGTTCTCCAGAACCAGTCCAAACCGGCTGAATAACCGCCTCTGCATCCTATTAAACCTTAGGATCTACTTAATAACCATGGGGGAAAAAAATTGGTTGGGATGCCAGCGTTTTCTCCTGCAGGGTCTGCAGGGGGCGCTCCTGAGCTTCGCAAGGGAGGGAGGTGAGCCAGCGGGGCTGACTTAAACCTAATAGAAGCTCTTGGCTAGAAATTGGTAGATACTTGAACAGATTAAAACGTCCAGTTGGGAGCTGAGTAGGAGAAGTAGAAATAACCAAAAGAATAAAATAAAAATTGCCTGCTGTGAGGCTGCTCGCGGTTTAATATTCGAATGCAGGAGTGTTTTCCCTTCTGCGGCTTTTGATCTCATTAAACCATCTTGGGCTTTCTCGAGCATGGAGCAGGTCCAATGAACACAGCAGTCCTGTTGCTTAACGGAGGGTTAGAGATTTTTGTGCGTTGAGGGGTGGGAGGGTGTCTCCCGAATTTAAGATGGATCTCATCCGTGAAAGAGCCAGAATGGGAATGGCCCTTTAACAACCTAGGGACTTCAACACGCTGGCTTGGGAATTCTGGGAGCCGAAATCCACAGGTCTTCAAGTTGCCAAGGTGTAGAGCAAGGCTCTTCAGACTTGGCAAGTTTAAGACTGGTGGACTTCAACTCCCAGAATTCCTGAGCTAACGGACTGGAGGAGGAATTCTGGGAGCTGAAGTCCCCAAGTCTTAAACGCTGTCAAGTTTGAAGACCCCTGGAATAGATAGATAGAGAAAGAGAGGTAGGATAGAGAGAAAGAGAGACAGATAGAATAGATAGATAGATAGAATAGATAAAGAGGTAGAAGAGAGAGAATGGAATGGAATGGAATGGAATAAGAATAAGAATAAGAATAGAATAGAATAGAATAGAATAGAATAGAATAGAATAGAATAGAATAGAATAGAATAGGCAGGCAGATAGACAGACAGCAGATCAAGGGTCTTCAAACTTGGCAAGTTTAAGACTTGTGGACTTCAACTCCCAGAATTCCTGAGCTAACATGACTGGAGGAGGAATTCTGGGAGTTGAAGTCTACAAGTCTTAAACGCTGTCAATTTTGAAGACCCCTGAAATAGATAAGAGAAAGAGAGGTAGGATAGAGAGAAAGATAGATAGATAGAATAGATAGATAGAATAGATAGAATAGAATAGATAGATATATAGAATAGATAAAAAGGTAGAAGAGAGAATAGAATAGAATAGAATAGAATAGAATAGAATAGAATAGAATAGAATAGATCAAGGGTCTTCAAACTTGGCAAGTTTAAGACTTGTTGGGCTTTAACTCCCAGAATTCCTGAGCTAACATGACTGGAGGAGGAATTCTGGGAGTTGAGGTCCACAAGTCTTAAAAGCTGTCCACGTTCGAAGACCCCTGGTTTGGAGACCCTGGCCCTAAGTTATAGAAAAGTCATTTCGACTTTGGCATTAGAAATGCACTTCCCAACTTAAGCACCCCCAGCTGGGAAAGTGCCTCTGGAGGGTTTTCTCTCTTTTATATATATATATATTTTATCCCGCTTTTGTTACTCTTACAATTAACTCAGGGGGACAAGCATTGCTAATATGCCTTCCTATTTTCCCCACAACAACAACCCTGTTAGGTGGATTGGGCTGAGAGAGAGTGATTGGCCCAAAGTCACCCAGTTGGCTTTCATGCCCAAGGTGGAAATAGAACTCACCACCTTCTGGTGATGGGCCCAAAGTCACCCAGTCTAAAGGCAGACCTAGAACTCACTGTCTTCTAGCAATTGGTCCAAAGTCACCCAGCTAGCTATCATGCTTACAGTGGACCTAGAACTCACCATCTCCTGATGAGGGACCCAAAGTAACCCAGCTTAAGACAGAACTAGAACTCTTTGTCTCCTGGTGATGGACCCAAAGTCACCCAGACTTAAGACAGAACCCGAACTCACTGCTTTCTAGCGACTGGTCCAAAGTCACCCAGCTGGCTTATCATGCTTAAGGTGGACCTAGAACACACCGTCTCCTGGTGATGGGCCCAGCCAGCTATCATGCCTTAATGCAGAACTAGAACTTACCATCTCCCGGTTCTAACCTGGAGCCTTCCCAACTAGACCAGACTGCCTCTCCTTTGAACTTCATTAAAACGCCAGCCGTTTCTGCTGCTTCTGCCTCTCTCCCCCTTCCGCTGATCCACTTTGGGCCTCAGTTCCCTATCAGCGAAATGGGAATATTACCCCCCCCCCTCAGAATCTTCCTCCACCAGCGACTCTTTCTTTTTTTTTTTTTTAAAAGGGCTGCAATGTTAAAAGTGTGCATGGTAAATTCTAAGTAAATATTGCCCATAGCCAGAGGAAAAGTATGTGTGTCTGTCTGTCTGTCTGTCTGTGTGTGTGTGTGTGTGTGTGTGTGTGTCTGTTTCCATTTGCACACCTCCTTCTCTACCCCCTAGTTTTGTATCTCATTTTCACATTATCATCAAGTCGCCCCCCCTCCCTGGGACCCCCCTTTTTCGAGGGCTATTTTGACAGCTTCTGTCAGCTGCCTGCCATCACCTCCTTATTGGCTGCGGGCACCTCTGGCATCGTGCTGAATGCAATTAGAATCTGATTAACAGCAGAGAAGCGCAAGCAAAGGGGTCTCTCTCTCTCTTTCTCTCTCTCTTGCACCCCTCCCTCTATAAAGAACCAAAAAAAAAAGAACAAAAAGAACCACAGTAAAAATATTCTCTTTCCACTAAACTGTTTTGCTGGCCGGCGGGATTGTTTGCATTCCGCCAAGTCTCGGGGCCAACGGAGGAGCAAAACGCTTTGCTTGCCAATAATAAGCTTATTTTTTTTTTTTAAAAAAATCATACTCAGATAGAAATACAGCCCGCGACTTTTTCAACAGCTCCTCAGCTGCCGGAAGACGGTTTTCTTCTAAAGCTGTACTTTTGCAATTCAGGCAGGCCTTCCTTGCACCCTCCCCAAAACTCCGGCCGTCGTATGAACGGGGGCACCCAAGAACAGGGGTCCCAACCTCCGGACGTGACATGCCAGAAACTGGGCCGTGCAAAAACAGTGGGGTGCAGGCAGCATGTAGAACCGTGCCCCCTTCCGGTCCACGGAACACCGTCTCTCCATGGAACTGGTCCCTAGTTCCCAAAAAGTTGGGGGCTGCTGCCCTAGAAGGCAATAGTGGTATTAGTTAGACTTGTATACCGCTTCACAGTGCTTTCCAGCCCTCTCTAAGCGGTTTACAGAGTCAGCCTCTTGCCCCCAACAATCTGGATCTTCTCATTTTACCCACCTTGGAAGGATGGAAAGCTGAGGCAACCTTGAGATAGATAGATTAGATAGATAGATAGATAGATAGATAGATAGATAGATAGATAGATAGATAGATAGATAGATAGATAGATAGATAGGCTTATAGTTTGGGGTGGTTTTATTTTGGCTTCTGTTCCCCTTTTTGCCTCTTGGGATTATTTTGTGATTTTTGAAGGCCCCGAAGAGGAAAGACAGAGAGACTTTCCTTCATTTCTAAAGATTTTCTTTTTTTAAAATTACCAAGACTTCTTCGTTTCTTTAATGGAGGCCCTTAATGAGATTTCTTTTCACCTTAGCGGATTTGCATTCCATTTGATCTTCTCTGCAAATTCTACTTACTCTCCTCGTTAAAGCAATTAATGGAGTCAATGCCAGTTTGGGGGGAATTAGAGAAAGCCAACATCAAAGTCCAAGAAGTTTTAGATTTAAAAATGCCTTTTAAAAAAAGACTCTATTTTTTCTCTTAAATATATATTCTTGAAGCAAGTTTTTGTGACAATATACAGGGACTCCTCGACTTACAATGGTTTGTTTGGTGACTGTTCAAAGTTAGAACGGCACTGCAAAAAGGGACTTACGACCGTGTTTCACAGTTACGACCTTTGCAACGTCCCCATGGTCACCTGATCAAAATTCTGGCGCTTGGCAAGTGGTTCATACTTACGACCGTCCTTTTGCGACCTTCTGACAAGCAAAGCCAGGCTCATTTAACAACTGGGTTACTAACTTATCGACTGCAATGAGTCGCGTAACAACCGTGGTGGGGAAAACTCAACAGCCTAAATTTGGGGCTCAGTTATAACACGGTCATAAGTCCAGGACCACCTATACTTTGAACCAAAGCAATGTGTATGCCGGATGGCCACAGGACCTGTAGGGTTTTTCTGCAGTTTATTTCTCTCTCTCTTTCAAAAAAATAAACTCATTTTTTCTGATATTTTGCACATCAGCGAAGGAGTTAGAGCCACAATAATTCAAAATGGGATGGTCCCAAAAGCAAGCAAAATCAGGCCAAGTAAGCTGAATATTTGAGGATGGATTGTGCAAAAACCAGACTGCCTCTTATACCTATTCTTGGGGAATTGCCCTTCTTAGCTGAGTCCAGGTTTGTACTAAGCTATGATAAACCTAAAACTTAAACTTAACCTAAACTTACTAGTCTGCTAACCCACCAAGCTCACAGAGCACCAAGGACCCCACAGTCCAACTCTGAGCTACAAATATTCCCTTCTATTAGAATAAGAGCCATTTTGAGGGGGGAAAGAAAGAGAAGCAAACCCCAGCCCAAACCAAATTGTTTCCCATTGCTGCCTTGCAGCAACAGATACAAGGAGGTATTTATTGTGGGTTCAAGGAAAGGGGGTGACCAATTAAACCGGTATCCCCTCATTTCCAATCCAGCTTCGCCCCTTCGCTATGCACATCGTGATGTTGTACGGACGTCTGAAATGGGTGGAGCGGGCCTCAGCCCAGGACAATGCTGCTGTTGTCTTTAGACAAAAAGTTTTCGGATCTCGCCGCCGTCCTCCAGCAGCAAGCGATAAGCAGCTGATGTAATTTACGATCTTTCTACAAAAATGGAGCTTTGTGGGATGTATTTTGACTTATGGGGATGGCCTATTTTCCAAGTCATCCCAAGGCGACAGAATGCCTAGGACCGGATCTTAGTTAGTCTCAAGATTTGCAAAAAAAAAGGGAGGGAGGGAGGGAGGGGGAGGGGGGAGAGAGAGAGAGAGAGAGAGAGAGAGAGAGAGAGAGAGAGAGAGAGAGAGAGAGAGAGAGAGAGAGAGAGATCGAGGTGCTGCTGGTGATCCTAATAAAGGGAACATTTATTTAACTACAGAGGGTTTGTCGTGTTTGGGAGCCAGGTCAGAATAGCCCCATTATGGCCATAAGCAAGACCAAAAGAGAGTTAGTGCTGCCTTTTTCTAAGCGAAATATCGCTGCCTCCATTAGCAATTTTTCACCCTCCCCTTTAAGTATCTCCCAACCTCCCCCGTTTCCTGCTGCTCGAAGAAACTGGTCCCATTAACTAATCGGACTGACTGTTCATCTACCCGGTGAGTTGAAAAACAGACTCAAATCTACACTTCATTTGCAAGACCCTCTGCTGCGTGTGTTGCTAATGACCGTTCTAATTACGGTATCTTGCCGCTGTCTTTTTTTTTTTTCTTCCCCTTCTTCTCTCCTCCTTTCTTAATCAAGACGATCCCACCTGCCTTGTGACATCTTGCCAAACCGGGAAGGTGTTACAGGCAAAATCCGAAGCACGTCAGGATTGGTGGGGGAGGGGGCAGTGGAACGGAGCCGGCGCTGTTAAAACTCTGGCAGCTTTCGTGCCAATGGCACGGTTCATCCTGGGCAGGTTCCCCCCCCCCCAGCCTGTCATTTCTTGGGGGGTGGGGGATGGAGGGAAGAGAGACCTGGCTTCTGTTCTTAGGGTGAAGGTGTGGAGCCCAGGATGGAGGATGGCTGACTGATCCTGAAGGTAGGATAGGATAGAATAGGAATTAGAAGTATAGAGTAGAAGTAGAATAGAGGAGAGGAGAGAAAATAGAAGGATAGGATAGAAAAGGAATAGAATATAGAAGAGAAGAGAATAAAAATAGAAGATTAGAATAGAATAGAATAGAACAGAGGAGAGGAGAGGATAGAAATTAGAAGGATCGGATAGGATAGAATCGGAATAGAACATAGAAGAGAAAAGGAATAAGAATAGAATAGAATGTAGAAAGATTAGAATAGAATAGAATAGAATTGAATAGAATAGAATAGAATGAATATTAGAATAGAATAGAATGAATAATAGAATAGAATAGAGTAGAGAATAGAAAGAATCGAATTGAATCGAATAGATAGAATCAAATAGAATAAAGTAGAATAGAATAGAATAGGAGTAGAGAGAGTAGAATAGAATAGAATAGAATGAATATTAGAATAGAATAGAATAGAATAGGAGTAGAGAGAGTAGAATAGAATAGAAATAGAATAGAATAGAATAGAATAGAATAGAATAGAATAGAATAGAATAGAATAGAATGAATATTAGAATAGAATAGAATAGAGAATAGAAAGAATGGAATTGAATCGAATAGAAAGAATAGAATAGAATAGAATAGAATAGAATAGAATAGAATAGAAAATATGGAATAGAATAGAATAGAATAGAACAGAACTCAGAATAGAATAGAAATATGAAAGAATAGAATAGAATAAGAGCAGAATAGAATAGAATAGAATAGAATAGAATAGAATAGAATAGAATAGAATAGAATAGAATAGAATAGAATAGAATAGAATAGAATAGAATGTTGGTTGCTCAGCCTTGAACTGTGGGGTCCTTGGTGCTTTCTGAGCTTGGTGAGTTTCTTGCAGACATTTCATTCCCCGACTGGGTAACATCATCAGTGCTAGTGGCTTTGTGGATAGGTAACTGATGATGTTACCTAGTTGGGGAATGACACCTCTGTAAGAAAACTACCAAGCTCAGAGAGCACCTCCAGGGATGGAGCACCACAACATCTGGAGGCAAGTTGTTCCACTGATTAATTGTTCTCGCTGGCAAGAATTTTCTTTTTCTTAGTTCCAGGTTGCTTCTCTCCTTGATTAGTTTCCATCCGTTGCTTCTTGTCCTGCCTTCTTCTGGTGCTTTGGAGAATAGCTTGACTCCCTCTTCTTTGGGGCAGCCCCTGAGATATTGGAAGACTTTGGGAAGCCCCTGAGATATTGGAAGACTGCTATCATGTCACCCCTAGTCCTTCTTTTCATCAGACTAGACATACCCAGTTCCTGGCACCGTTCTTTGTATGTTTTAGCCTCCAGCCCCCTAATAATCTTGGTTGTTCTTCTCTGCACTCTTTCTAGAGTCTCCACATCTTTTTTTTTAACATCGTGGCAACCAAAACTGGATGCGATATTCCAGTCTGGCCTTTACCAAGACTACACTTAACCAGTTTTGGGACTCATAGCCAGATGGAGGACTGGAATTTCTAGTTTTAGGTCTCCAGGCCTCTCCTAAGTATTCCACGTTCCAGGAAAGCTGGCAAAAAGGTTTAACTTCGCTCTCAATGACCAGCCTTGGCTGCTAATGAGCTTGCCATGATGTCATTAGCTTGAATTAACACCCCTCCTCAATTATTTTCTTCTAACGGGGGTTTAAGCCCTAGCAAAAGTTGTTGGAAGCAAATGGGGGTGACCTTAACGCACGCGCTCCCTGTTCCATTACTTCACCCCACTTTTAAGGAAAGGGGTGGTGGTGTGAGTGGCCATGCTTTAGACCCGGGGGGCCAAATGATTTGACCCAACCCTTCCATTTGGAGAGCCGGGGGGGAAAAAACGGGAAGCGATTGGCTTCCCTAATCATCGGTTTGGCACCGAAGCAGGAACAGGCTGTGGCTAGTTTGGAGAAAAATGCTATTTGGGTGGCAGCGGAGAGATAGCCGAAGGATTGTGGCAGCTCTCTTCCCCCCCTACACACGCACACACACGCACACACACACACACACACACAAACACACACACTAGCTCCAAGCACATATTTCTTAGAGCTTTCTTGTTCAGACTTGTGTGATTTGGGAGGGCTGGAGGGAGGGGTTGCATCCTTCTGAAGGTTTCCTTTGTCTGCAAGAAGCATATTGTACAATATTTTTTTGGGGGGGGTGTTCCTTCCTTCCTCCCTTCCCTTTTTCTTTTTTCTTTCTTCCTCTTCCTTCCTCTTCTTCCTTTTCCCTCCCTCCTTTCCTGCCTTCTCTTTTCCCTCCCTCCTTTCTTTTTCATCTTCCCTTCCTCCCTCCCTTCCTTAGTCTTCCTTCTCCCTCCCTCCCTTCCTTTCCTGCCTTCTCTTTTCCCTTCCTCCTTCTCTCTTTCCTTCCTCCTTCTTTTCCTCCTTTCCTTCCTTCTTCATCTTCTCCTTCCCTCCCTTCATCTTCCTTCTACCTCCCACCCTTCCTTTCCTGCCTTCTGTCTTACCTTCCTCCTTCTTTTTCCTCCTTCCTTTCTTCATCTTCATCTTCTCCTTCCTTCCTCCCTCCCTCCCTTCGTCTCCCTCCCTCCTTTCTTTTCCTGCTCTTTTCCCTTCCTCCTCCTCTCTTTTCTTCCTCCTTCTCTTTTTCCTCCCTCCTTCATTCCTCCCTTCCTCATCTTCTCCCTCTCCCTCCCTCCCTTACTTCCTTCATGCGCAGTGGTTAAAATACAGCATTGCAGGCAAACTCTGCCCACTGCCAGCAGTTTGATCCTGACCGGCTCACGGTTGACTCAGCCTTCCGTCCTTCCAAGGCCGTTAAAACGAGGACCTTTACAGAGGCTGGCTCTGTAAAACCTCTTAGAGAAGGCTGTGAAGCACCCTGAAGCCGTATATAAGTCAAAGTGCTTATTGCTAGTGCAATTTTTGCCAGAAGCCCGTGCTTACCTCTGACTTCCGGCAACGCGTAGCAAGCGACTGGTTCATTCTACAACTGCAGCGTTCACCTAATGAAAGCTGCCAAAATCAGGCTAGGTGCCCAATGATGACCCGCTTTGCAACCATCCCAGCACATTCAATTATGGTCATAAATCGAGGACTGCCTGTAGTGTGTGTGTGTATATATATATATATATATATAGCAGGATTCTTGCAAGGATGCCAGTTGGCTGTTTGGAAGGGAAGGAAAACACCGCAAAATCTTTCACGATTGCAGTGAGACTTACTCGACCCCGTGTGGTATCGTTCAGCCCAGCCCCGAAGAACAAAATAATATCTCCCATCTCCACCCCATTTATTGTACGTGATTGGGGGTGGGGGAAAGAGAGAACAATTTGCCAAAGATTAAGGCAATTTTCTGGCAGCGCAGAAGAGAAGGTCTGAGTTTAAAGGAGGATGAAGCCAAAGGGTTCAAAACTAAAAAGGGGTCAGCAGTGATGTCCAGATAATTCAGGGGAGAAAAGGTTGTTGTTGTTTTTTAACCTGCTCAACCACTGGATTAGATCTGTGCTAGGAGACAAAAAAATAACCCCCCCAAAATAGTCAGTTTGATGTAGTGGTTAAGGCAATCTGGCTGGAAACTAGGAGAGGTGAGTTCTAGTTCCGCCTTAGGGCGTGAAAGCCAGCTGGGTGACTTTGGGCCAACCACCAGGAGACGGTGAATTGTAGTCCTCCCATAGGCATGAAAGTCAACTGAGTGGCTATGGGCCAGTCACCAGGAGACGGTGAGTTCTAGTCCTGCCTTAGGCATGAAAGTCGACTGAGTGGCTATGGGTCAATCACTAGGAGATTGTAAATTCTAGTTCCACATTATGCATGAAAGGCAGCTGGTGACTTTGGGCCCATCACCAGGAGATGGTAAATTCTAGCCCTCCCATAGGCATGAAAGTCGACTGGGAAGCTATGGGTCAATCACTAGGAGACAGGGAGTTCTAGTCCCGCCTTAGACATGAAACCCAGCAGGGTAACTTTGGGCCAATCCCCAGGAGACAGTGAATTCTAGCACTCCCATAGGCATGGAAGTCGACCAGGTGCCTTTGGGTCAGTCACCAGGAGACGGTGAGTTCTAGTCCTGTTTTATGCATGAAAGGCAGCTGGGTGAACTTGGGACCAATCACCAGGAGATGGTGAGTTCTAGTCCCATCTTAAGCACGGAAGTCAACTGAGTGACTTTGGGCCAATCACTAGGAGATTGCAAATCCTGGTTCCACATTAGGCATGAAAGGCAGCTGGGTGACTTTGGGCCCATCAACCAGGAGAACCGTGAGTTCTAGTCCCGCCTTAGGCCTGAAAGCCAACAAAACGAAATGGGGAGGGCTCCTTGGTGCTCCCTGAGCTTGCTTCGTTTTCTTGCAAACGTCTCGTCACCTGAACCAGGTAACCTCATCGGCGCTAGTCCAAATGAAATTTGTGCCTTTCCCAAATTTGCGGGGGAGAACGAAGAGTTGGATGTCTTAGCATCCTCTCGGAAAGCATGTTTCGGCTCGCCTGCTGGCATGAGGTTGTTCTCCCCCGGGGAGAAGAATCTCTCTTCCCTCTCTCTCTCTCTCTCTCTCTCTCTCTCTCTCTCTCTCTCTCTCTCTCTCTCTCACACACACACACACACACACACACACGCCTCCCCAATTATTCTTTTCATGCACGCATCTGCATACAAATAGGGCTCCCTCCGCACACTCGGTGCCACTTGAGGCTGTCGGGAGAAAACCAGAATCCGTCTTTACGGTGCCCCATCAGGACATCCTGCCTCCTTCATTCCTCCTCCCCCTGCTCCCTCCCCCCAGCCCCCCAGCCCCCAAACACACCCACCCCCACCCCTCCCCAGATGCCCACGCCGAGCCAACCCCATCCCTTGCCCCCCCCCCCCATAACAAATTAGAAATGTGAGAACTCTCCTTGTTGATCAAAACATAAATTATTCTTCGTAGACAGGGCACCCACGGGCTCCGGAGAGGGTAATTGGTGCCACCTCCAATTCCTTAAAAGGTGAATATCGTAATTGGAAAAGAGGTGTGAGAGGCTCACTCGGCCTCGGAGGAGAAAGGCGGGTGGGGGGTGGCATGAAAGCGTTCATTTTCGCAGCTTGGGAGATGACTATGGCCGTGTTATGGATTCTAATTATCAACACAGCGGGGAAGGGAGGGGACGTCTTGGCTTCGTCCCGGTCTGGGAATCCTTAGTTACCCCCATTGTTCTCCCTGACGGTGATGCTCAGCTGCTGAAGAGGGTGTGTGTGTGTGTGTGTGGAGGAAAGCCTGTTGGAATTCTTGCTTTGGGGGTGTTAGGGGCTTGGGCGCCACCCTTATTCGTTCCCCCAGCTTGGGATATTTTAAAATTATTGTGTATTGACGCTGTTTAAGAACCGTCCAGCTTCCCTCGCGGTAAGGATTCTGCGTGGTGTACAATACAGTCTTAAAAGGCATAAAAAAAATATGTATCACTGAACGGCCAAAATGGAGCCCAAAGTTAATGAGCTCACAGAACAGTCGTCGTCGTCCTCCTCCTCCTCCTCCTCCTCTTCTCCAACACTCCACAAACCCCATTCCCTTGTAGCACTGATGGTGTTACCTAGTCGGGTAATAAAACGTCTGCAAGAAAACCACCAAGCTCAGAGAACACTAAGGACTACAGTCCTCCTCCTCCTCCTCCTCCTCCTCCTCCTCCTCCTCCTCCTCTTCTCCACCACTCCACAAACCCCATTCCCTTGTAGCACTGATGGTGTTACCTGGTCGGGTAATAAAAACGTCTGCAAGAAAAACCACCAGTTCAGACCGCATCAAGGATCCCAAAATCTTCCTTCTCCTCCCCGCCAACCCCACTCCCTTCCAGCACTGATGATGTTACCTAGTTGGGTAACGAAACATCTGCAAGAAAAACCACCAAGCTCCAGAAAGCACCAAGGATCCCCGTAGCACAATTTTGCTAGATCAGTCAGGGAATTGCTAAGAGCTGCCAAGGTGGGATATTAAAAATGTAGGTAGGCAGTGGGCCAGGCAAGAAAATAGAGGAGACGGATTTTTGAAAATAAGAGGAGAAGGATATTTTGAGGGAGAAAGATTTTGCAGGTTAGAGCGCCAGGAGCCCCAGTGGATTTCCATCACATCAGGTTTAGTTCAAAAACTTGTCCCAGAGCCAATAACCAATGGCTCTCTTCAGGGAGTCGAACATCCAGGTGTTCATATCAAAATGGTTGTCCTCCTTTGGGAGATGCACCTGAAGGCAGGACACAAAAAACGGATGGAATCAAAGAGAGAAGCAGCCTAGAAATAAGGGGAACTTCCCTGATCGAGAGAAGAATTAACCCTTGGAACAACCTGCCTCTAGAAGTTGTGGGTTCTCCCACACTGGAGGTTTTCAAGAAGCGATTGGACATCCATTTGTCTGGAACGGTATAGGGTTTCCTGCCTAAGCAGGGGGGGTTGGACTAGAAGACCTCCAAGGTCCCTTCCAACTCTTTAATCCTGAGATGGACAGATTCCCATCTGGTCTGGTGAGCTGGGAGCGGGGTTGGCTTTTCATAAACAAGCGAACCCACACGCTTTTTGTGTGCTTATATAACCAGCAAACCCACCGTGTTTTGGTGTTTTGGTTCCCTTTTTCCTTCCCTTCCTGCAAATGTTGGTTTAAGCTGCTGTTTCAAGACGGCAATGATGGCTCATCCGCTTTACTCTGTTTTGTGTGTGTGTGTTAGTGTGTGTGTGTTTGTGTTAATGCCCGAAAGGCAAACGGAGTTGGAGAGGGAGGGACTCCGATGACAGAGAAAGAGAGAGGGAGAGGGAGGGAGAGAAACGTGTGGATTCATGAACAGGCTTCATCATGTTC
This sequence comes from Notechis scutatus, assembly GCF_049901735.1. NCBI lineage: Eukaryota > Metazoa > Chordata > Lepidosauria > Squamata > Elapidae > Notechis > Notechis scutatus. The sequence continues at coordinate 4,768,011 of NC_142021.1, read as the reverse complement.
CACTTATCCGCCGCGCCGCCTCGACGAAATTCGGCAGATGGATGCTTGGTCATGCCGTCGGCGCAGAGGGGTTAACTCCTCGGATTTAGCTTTCCGTCGTTTTCACGAGAGCGTTGACAACACTTTTGCCGTGTTTATTCCCAGATGTGCCTGCTCCGGCCCAGCGGCTTCCCGAGCCCTGAGCTTTGGCGGGGGGAAGGAGGGGGAGGAAGGAGAACGTCGGATAAAACAGCGCACCTTTCTGGTCGGAGTGCGCATCAAATATTCATGGATATCCCGATTTGCACATTGGGGTTGATGAATGGGCCTGATGCGGACTTGGGGATGCAGGAGAAACGGCTGTTTTGCCGGGGAAATTTGTGTCACTTTCCCCTCCTTGTGTGTGCGTGTTTGTGTGTGTGTGTGTGTGTGTATACATGTGTGTGTATACATATATATATATATATACATACACACACACACACACACACACACACATATGGGATCCTTGACTTATGACCACAATAGATTTTTGCAGCTTAAGCAAGAGAGTTAGTTGCTTGAGGGAATTGCCCTCCATTTTAGCACCTTTCATGCCACAGTGGTTAAGCCGGTCCCTGCGGTCGTTAAGCAAATCATGCAGTCATTAAGCGAATCATGCAGTCATTAAGTGAATCGGATTCCCCCCCCCCAATTGGGTTCCATTTGTCAGGTCGTCTTCAACTTGTGGCCACAATTGAGACCGGAATTTGTGTGAGACATTTGTTCAGTGAGTTTTGCTCCGTTTTACGACTCCCGTCGCCCCCATTGCTGGCGTTGTTCAATGAGCCACACGGTGCTTTAAGTGAATCTGGCTTCCCCGTTGTCTTTGCTGGCCAGAAGGTCGCTAAAGGGGACTCCAGGACCCTGAAACCATCATACCTATGAAACAGTTGACAAGCATCTGAATTTTGATCCTAAACAGGGTGGTCGGTGGGCCGTAAATTACACGAGGCAGAGCTGACTTCCTTTGGATCCATGCCGACATATTGCTCCTAATAAATAACTGGGTGTCTTTTGATGCTGGGCTCACAGTTTAATTAGGGCGTCCATTGGAACCCTGACAGCAACGGTGTGAAAAACGGTGATATAAGGTCACCTGTTTCAGTGCCGTTGTAACTCTGGATGGTCACTAAACGAACGGTTATAAGTCGAGGACGCCTGGAATATGGAGGTGCCGTTCTTCTCAAACAAAATGAAATTCAGCAGTGCTGACTTAAGCAAGTTGCAGGCACGGAAGACCTTTGAAACTCCGGTCTCCCTGGAATGGAACTGGCGCCATTAAAAGCACATTTCATTCCTTTCTGGTTCAGCGTGTGGGGCAAACGTAGAAAAAAAAAAGTAGCTGATTCGGAGATCAGGCCAAGCGTTGGGGCAAACGTAAAATTGGTTGGGGGCTCACTCCAGGGCAGAGGCCCCCCAACCTTTAGGGCACCAGGGACTGGTTCCGTGGAGAGAGGTTTTTCCCGTGGACCGGAGGAGACGTGGTTTTGTGTGCTGCTTGCATCTTACACATGGAGCTTTGTTGTTTGTGCAGATCAGTGGCAGTCCAAAACCCCAGGGTTCTAGAGGATTGGAGGTTAAAACATATGAAGAAGGGTTGCTGAAACTGGGTATGTCTAGTTTGATGAAAAGAAGGACTAAGGGGTGACAGGATAGCAGTCTTCCAATATTTGAGGGGCTGCCCCAAAGAAGAGGGAGTCAAGCTACTCTCCAAAGCACCTGAAGGCAGGACAAGAAGCAACGGATGGAAACTAACCAAGGAGAGAAGCAACCTAGAACTAAGGAGAAATTTTCTGAAAGTGAGAACAATTAATCAGTGGAACAACTTGCCTCCAGAAATTGTGCTCCAACACTAGAGGATTTTAAGAAGACATTGGACATCCATTTGTCTATGGTATAGGCTTTCCTGCCTAAGCACGGGACTAGAAGACCTCCAAGGTCCCTTCCATCTCTGCTATTCTGCTATAGGTCATCTAAAATTTAGATGACCCTCTGCTAAATATATATATATATATGAATAATGTCCTTATCACCCTTGCAATATTGGGGAGCAGGAGTGGCCATGGGAACAGGAACTAGCTATGTTTAGCCTAATGAAACGAAGGACTAAGGGGGACATGAGAGCAGTTTTCCAGTATCTGAGGGGCTGCCCCAAAGAAGAGGGAGTCAAGCTGTTTTCCAAAGCCACCAGAAGGCAGAATAAGAAACAGTCGATGGAAACTAATCAAGGAGAGAAGCAACCTAGAAATAAGGTGAAATTTGAGCACAATTAGCCAGTGGAACAACTTGCCTTCAAACGTTGTGATTGCCTCCCTCACTGGAGGTTTTTAAGAAAAAGACTAGAGAGCCATTTGTCTGAAATGGTATTAGAGTTGCTTGCTTGAGCAGAAGGTTGGCTGGAGGACCTCAAAGGTCCCTTCCAACCCTGTTATTATTAAGTAATAGTTGAAAGATTATCAAAAGGAGATCCAACCTAGAACTAAGAAGAAATTTACAGACACTGAGAACAATTCATCAGTGGAATGACTTCCCTCCGGAAGTTGTCGATGCTCCAACACTGGAAATTTTTAAGAAGAGATTGGACAGCCATTCGTCTGAAATGGTCTAGGGTTTCCTGCCTGAGGGGGGGGGTTTGGACTAGTAGACCTCTAAGGGCCCTTCCAACTCTGCTCTTCTGTTAGTTTCTCCAAACTTTTGGACTTTCACTTGGAAATTCATCTCTTTTTCTTCTTCTCCTCCTCCCTGCTTCCTTAGCACCTTTGGAGAGCTGAAGACAGTCCGCCTGCCGAAGAAAATGTTCGGATCGGGAACGCATCGTGGCTTCGGCTTTGTGGATTTCCTGACCAAGCAGGATGCCAAGGTGAGCGAACTCTTCTGCATGCATTCCCCCACCCCCCTTTGATACAGGATGGTCCTCGGCTTACAACCGCAACTGAGCTCAAAATGTCTGGGGCTAAGCAAGGCGGCTGTGAAATACGTTTTGCCCCAGTTGTTAAGTGAATCCTGCGGCCACATTAGGCGGACTCAGCGAGAGAATTGGATTCGCGAAACAACCTCGTGGTTCACTTAAAATAATTACAGGGATTTTTTTCTGCACAATCGGGAGGTACCAAGGCACTTAAAATCGAGCCCGGCTCACTTAAAAAACTTGGGATGCTTAGCAACTGGTTCCTAGTTGTGAAGGTTGCAGTATCCAATTGTCGTCTGAGGTCGAGGAGTCGCCGTATGTCTGCACATGTTCTTACAATTTGTGAAATATCCTACCCTAGTATTTTCCCCAAAAGGCAGGCAGCCCCGAGTCTCATCTGCATACTTTACCATATTCATAGCAAATCCAAGATGACCCATTTTTAAAGTATCCTTCCCTCCCGTATAATTACACCATACAGGCGAAGGGAATTTTGAGAGCATCAAACAGCCCTTCAGATATATTTTCCCAATTCCCAACAGGAAGCTGTTTATCGTAGAAACCGTATTTTTATTCTGGGGACTAACAGAAGAGAAATATTCAAGCAAAAACATAATCTTTCTCAGGATGCTGGAATTAAAGAGAGCCATGTCTAATATCTCAGCTCCCAAATAACCAGGATAAAATGTCAATGGAGATCCTCAGTCATCCAGATCATGGTTGTCCCAAAGAGGCTATTTTTTCAAGAGGCCAACTGCACTTCCTTGTTTTTTTCTTTGAAGATGTTTTGCTTCTCATCCAAGCAGCTTCTTCAGCTCTGGGTGGATGATAGTCATTGACCGGCTGTTTGCAAGGAGTATCAATCCTTCCCTTCCCCACCATCCAGTCCAGAGCTGAAGAAGCTTCTTGTATGAGAAGCAAAACATCTTCAAAGAAAAAAACCAGAAAGTCCAATTGGCCTCTTGAAAAAAATAAAAGGCACCTTTGGGACAAGCAGGTTAAAATGTTTCACAGAGCAGCCTTGACCATATATAGACCAGGTTGGTGTCATGCGCAGGAAGTCCCTGACTTATCACCAAAATTAGGGCCAGAATTTCTGATGTTAAAGTAGATGATTAATTGCGTGACACCCAATTTTTATCTCAAGTTTTGATAACAGCTGTTAAGTGAATCAGGAAGTCGTTAAATGAATCTGGCTTCACCCGCTGACTGGCAAATAGCGATCACACGAGCCTGCAACCCTCATAAGTTGTCAAGTGCCCAAATTTTGATCACATGACCGTTGTTGTTGTCCTTTCGACCAAATCAAGGATTAGCCGTAAAAGCATCAAGCCTGCAGGCTTTATCTTAGATACCATTAAACTGTGGTTTGTTTGATTTCGGCTCTTTGTGTTAGTTGGGGCTGAGCTGATGACTTAAACCAACCACTTGTGGGTTTGTTTTTGTTTCTTAAACCCTGGTTTATAGCTTTCTGTGTGATTTGCACAAACCTATTCGACTATGGTTTGTTTAACGAGTGATGTTTCGTGGATCCATCATACCGCACAACCAATTGGCCTATTTTTCTGTAGGTTTTCTCACTTTCATTGAGATTGTAAATTGAAATGCCTCTAAAACTGGGGTTCTTAAATGTTTGGTGTGCCGAGAAAACCCTTTGCGAGTGGTGAAACCCACAGACATCAATTAGGCTGAAAAGAGATAGATAGATAGATAGATAGATAGATAGATAGATAGATAGATAGATAGATAGATAGATAGATATTAGAGATAGAGATAGAGATAGATAGAGAGATAAGAGATAGATAGAGGTGGGGGGGCTGCTTCTAGTTCGCACCGGGTCAGCCAAACCGGTAGTTAAGATTCTGTGTAATTAGTCACTGCTCATTTTTCAGCCTGTTTTCCAGGCAGGTTTTTGGCTGTTTTTCGGCCCTAACCCAAAAATAGACTGAAAACGGGTCGGATAGGCAGGGCCAGCCAATGGTGGGATTAGCCCCAACCAGCTGAACCCTACTTCTGCCTTTGAGGCAAGTGGCCAGGAGGCGGGGCTGGGTGTGATGCCTACCCAGCCAGAGGACCGGTTGTTAAGTTGTTCAAATCCCACCACTGGGTGGATAGATGGATGATGGATGGATGGATGGATGGATGGATGGACGGACAGACATATGTATATGTGTGTGTATGTATATAAAAACATTATACACACACACACATATGCACACTATAATAAAGTAGGTGTAATATATTGATATCCGTGGGGGGCGGAAAAACTGGAATTTCTATTTGCTATTCAAACATTGCATGGGAGAATCCACCCTCAAGTATCTAAAGAGAAGAATACACAGGCGCATAACCGAATGTTGCTTTTGTGGGTAGCTCCTGTTCAAAGCCGTGGTTAGTCTATTGCCATGTCCGTTGTCTTCCTTTTCCCGCAACCATTCCTGCGGCGCAGAGGGTGCAGGACGGTATTAAAAAGTCAACTGTTCTTTCCAACGAAACAGAAAACAAAACCCCCTCCAACTAAGGAATGAATCTTCTCCCTTTTGGCAGAAAAGACTCAGCTGTCATGCCTTGGCCATACTCTCTGCATCTGATCACCCTTTTGTTTCGGAGGAAGAATGAGAAATCTATCAACCCCCTAACGCTGTCGACTGTATTGTATCTCACTAATGGTTTTCTCCCTCCGGACTTGCCGGGCTGAAGGATTTAATAGGGCAATGGGGAAAGAGGAGACGGAGTGGCCCCATACGCCAAATTACAAGCATTTAGATCTGGTGAGCTGGGGCAACCCCGGGGAGGTGACCTCGAAGGCTTCCTTGCTTGATCTACGACACCCGTCATGGTAGAACCCCGCCCAACATGCATCTGTGTGTCAGCCCACATGGCCATGAAATCAAGACTCCGGGATCATTGGCACATGTCAGAGTATTTGCAGTGTGACTACCATTATGAGAACAACCCCAGGAGCAAAACACAACACGCAGAGACATTTAACGGTGGTGGTTTATATACAAGACATTCTTATATAAATAACTTTACAAGCAAGCAAAACTTCTTCTTAAAAAAGAGAACTCTACAATGAATACTGGACACAAGGAGAGAGGACACGTCCTCTATAATGGCTGCCTTATATAAGCACTTCTTAAAGGGGTAAAACTTCTGTGGACCCACTCTTAGTCTTAAAAGAGCAATACCCATGCTATGCTGATTCATCCTTATTTCATTGGCTAAACTTACAGCGGCTGGCAGCAATTACTGCTGGTCAGTTCTTAAATCTTAATACCTTAACAGCACACTTGTGTGGATGGCCCCTTCGGTCTTTTATTTACGGGTAGACCTTCAACTGAACAAACATGGATTTAGTGACCGAAGTTATAACAGCACTGGAAAAAGGGACTTGCGTCCGGTTTTCACACTTAGCTACCATTGCAGCCCTGGTCACACGATCAAATATTCAGACGCTTGGCAGTTGGCTCGTATTGTGGATGGTTGCAAGTCGTGTGATTCCCCTTTTGTGGCCTTCTGACAAAGGAAGTTGATGTGGAGCCCTTTTACAAGGTTTTGTCAACCCTTGTTGACAGCTAGGTTATTTTTCTTCTGTAAAAATTGCCTTGATTAGAAAAGAAAAGAAGCTAGTCCTCATTCGTTTTCTTTCTTTCTTTCTTTCTTTCTTTCTTTCTTTCTTTCTTTCTTTCTTTCTTTCTTTCTTTCTTTCTTTCTTTCTTTCCTTCCTTCCTTCCTTCCTTCCTTCCTTCCTTCCTTCCTTCCTTCCTTCCTTCCTTCCTTCCTTCCTTCTTTCTTTCTTTCTTTCTTTCTTTCTTTCTTTCTTTCTTTCTTTCTTTCTTTCTTTCTTTCTTTCTTTCTTCTCCTCTTTCTCCTCCTCCTCCTCCTCATTATCTCTTTTATTCATTAAACATGAAACTCAAGTCAACTGAACATTTAAAAATGCATCACAAATACCTGACAGGTGCTGATGGTAGATACCGGTTGCTGCCAGCGTCCTACGTATCCACCAAGTACCTTCTTAAGATGTATGGTGTTCCGAGTAGTGCAGTTTTTTTGCAGTTCCAGCTGGTGTTATTGCAGGAAGCTGCAATTTCTTGATGTATTTTGTAAAATTCTTGGACACGGTACCAAGTGCCCCGATGACAATGGGTATTACTGTTACACGTTTCATTCCATACTTGCCTAGTATCATTATTAGTATTCTCCTCCCCCTTCTCCTTCTTTCTCCTCCTCCATGCAAGGAAACGTAAACAAAAACAGATAGTAGAACTTCATTTCACTCATTCACCAGCCTTATATAACATAAAACACTGTAATGCAAAATAAGATGAATACATAAAAGCCATATTTAATATGAATACATCAGCCAAACACATCCAACACAATTAAAACTTCTTTAATTAGGTGAACATTTGGATTCAGTGTCTGTTGTCTGAAATGGTATAGACTCTCTTTGTCATGCCCCTGGTGGAGACTGACTCTGAGGGAGAGGAGGAATAGCCGACAGGGAGTGGAAGTGGGGCTGTGGAGGAGGCTGGGGAAGGGCAGAGGCCGGCTGGGCAGTCGGAGGAGGACCCAGGCCCATCCCCTCTCCATCCTAGGGCATGCAGGGAGGAGAGGATAAGGGAGAGACGTGGTCTATTCGGGAGGAGAGGGCCTTGATCCTCTTCATGGGCTGCAGCTGTGACAACTGAATAAGAGGACGGAGTTGCGTACGGTTGAACGCTGGAAACAAAGCATGGAAATATCTCTAGTTTATGGTTCTTCTCTGAATTTGGCTTCCTTCCCAGTGTGTATTATCTGTGGACATCCTCCAGCCCTTATCTTGCCTGGTTTGTGTTCCTTTTTCCCTTCTTCTTGTAACTGTTTGTGCGGGAGTTTTTTGTCTTCTGTCAAGAATATTCGGAGCTTGGAAGCAAAGTGAAAGAATAAAAGGGGCTTCACCTGTTTTCTGTGTTTGTTTTGTATCCCACCCTGGGTCATCACACTCTTGCCTGAGCAGGTGGTTGGACTAGAAGACCTCCAAGGTCCCTTCCAACTCTGATGTTCTATATTGTATTAGCATTAGGGTTTGAGTTAACAGGTCATTGGAAGGTAGAAACAGATCAACTGGAGGATTAACAGAATTATTACTAAACTTTGAGCAAACCAAACTCTTCCTTGGGACATCCTGCCAAATGTTGCTGGTTATCAAGCAGAATTAGCAACATTATAAGAGAGTGCATTGCTCTGAACAGTGAAAAGATAATTGAGATTAAATGGCATAGGCATTGATACATTAGGTAAATATATACATTGGATTGGCCAGGCATATAATAGCATCTATGGCAGCCAATTGCAAGTGTGAACACCACACGTCCTTGTGTTGTGAACATTTCTTTCTGGCCTGTTCATTTGTACAAAGAGGATCCAACTTGAATTATGTAAGATCTTGACAGTCTGGCCCTCAAACCTTGTGAGATGCCGACAGTTCTGAAATGTCATTCTCCCTGGATTGTATTTTCAAAGCCCAGCAACAATTGAAACCGTGATTTCAGATTACCAAAACAGATCAATGTCCCATCCTGATCATTTTAGAAGGGTTCCAAAATCCAGACAGCTGTTTCAAAGTTTGTTTTTAATTTAAATTTTTATTAAGTAAACATTAAAAACAATTGAACACAGTGTGACTTTCTTGGCATTCATTTTTGCCATACATACTATAACCCAGAAATATAACAGTTGATCTTTCCTTTTTTACTACGTTGTTAATTTAATGCTGGTTACATAGTTGTTTCTATTTGCATTTATATACATATTTACAACCTAGCTTCTTTTCCATCTCTTTTGTAGTCTTTATATTCATATCATATTTGTCCATTATATTTCATTTTCTTTAACTTACAAAACTTTAACTTTCATTCCTATAAAGCGTCAACAATTTCTTCTTTTCCTCGACTCCAGCCACTGATACATTTTACTCCAAACTTCATAGTACTCTATCCTTAATTATTAGAATTAGTCCGTCCATCTCTGCACAGACTAATATTTTCCTTATTATTTTGCTGGCTGTTTCCAAGTTCTGAGCTCAGAATATTTGAAACGTTTCGCTCCCCAAATGGAGCCTTTTAGATTTGAAATATAAATGTTTTGCACTCCCCTAATCGCACAGTGACTCATGGTTGGTAAACATGACGTTGATACGCAAATGGCTTTATTACCCAACTTATAATACTTGCTGGAATAGATAATTTCCTTAGGCTCCCGAGGCTGTGGCTGTTGTAATTATTCATGACATTGAAGCCTGCAGTTGTCAAGTGTGCATTACACAAAGGTTGCACAATTTCACCAGCTCGCTGCCAACCGCTAGGTGGCAGTTTTACGATCTCTGTTAACTTGGGGCTGCCATTAAATTGTAGCAGGAGGAGAAAACGGCCAAAGCAATTTGTAAGGGCTCTGTTGGGGTTTGACTTTTGAAACTGAATGCTCCTGAATCTAGTCATTGTCCCAACTGAAAACTGAATCAACTCAGCTTGGTGTGTGTGTGTGTGTGTGTGTTTAATGAAGGATACAATGCAAACAGTTGATTTCCATGTGACCAGAGCTTTTCTGCACATTCCTGATCAGTCTTGTAGTCTTAGCTTTTAGGTTGCTATCCAGGGTGCTGAACCTGAATTTTTGTTATCTTCTATATATCTATAAAAGTGAAAGACCACCCACGCATCATCACAAAATCTCCAGAACTGTAAAGCCTACAAACTTGAAATTTGGCACCTATGTTCCTCTTGGTGCTTACTAAGAAAGGATTTTTCTGAATGACCATCAGAGCATTAGGATTTCCTATATTATTATTAACATGCTCTGATGCTAAGGAGTTCTACTCCCACTCCCCACCTGAAAAGAAATCTGTTCCAAATGCAAAACACCAGCAGAGGAGAGGAGTTTCAGTTTCAGAGCACCAAGCAGCTTGAGTACAGAACAGTTGAGCTAAGCCACGCCTAGGCTGTCTCCTTCTTGCTCACATAGCAAATACTCTTTCAGTTTCCAAACAGCCCTCAACTCTCTCACACACTGACAAGACGCTAGCCAGATGAATACCGGTGGATGCTGGTAGGCAGAGGCAGAATTTTCCCTCCTTATTTTCCTCCCAAAAAAACTAAGCCCGACCACATAGTTTCATAGCGAAGCACGGGTATCAAGCTAGTAGCATCATATATGGCATTTCTCAAAAGTTCTGAAGATGTGAATCCCAAACCTACAATACGAGAAGTCTTTTGACTTGCAACCATTTGTTCAGCGAGCGTTTGAAGTCAGGATTGAAATGCAACATTTCGTTTTAAGTAGGTCTTTTTAAGATGGGGAGATGATGGGAAAGCATTCACAAATATACCAGCCATCAATTTATTAATTATTATTTATGGGGGGGGGGGCGGCAAAGTGTACTTCAATATGAAAACAGATAGCAATGGGAAGTTCCCAAAGAAGAGGATATTTCTAGCTCAGGTTTGAACTGCGGAGTCCTTAGTGCTCTCTGAGCTTGGTGGTTTTCTTGCGAATTACTGGAGGAGAAGGAGGGGGACGAGGAAGAGGAGAAGGACTGTGTAGTCCTTGGTGCTCTGAGCTTTGTTGTTTCCTGGTGGGTTACAGGAGGAGGAGGAGGAAGAGGAAGAGGAGGAGGTGTCAGGCTCCTTCGTGCTCTCTGAGGTTGATTGTATTCTTGCAGACGTTTCATTATCCAAGTAGGTAACTTCATCAATGCCAGAAAGGAGTGAAGTTTGTTGGGAGGAAGAGAAGGAGGAGGAAGAAGAAGAGGAGGACTATAAGGTCCTTGGTGCTCTCTGAGGTCGGTTGTTTTCTTGCAGATGTTTCATTACCCAACCAGGTAGCATCATCAGTGCTAAAAGGGGGTGGGGTTTTTCCCCCCTTCTAGCACTGATAACATTACCCAGTTGGGTAATGAAACGTCTGCAAGAAAACCACCACTCTCAGCATGTTCCCAACTGCAGAACATTTGGGAAACATTGTCCAGGGATCAGTCAGACTCTCGATTCTTGCTTCCAGGAAGGAGAGAGAGAGAGATTCCCATTTGGGCTTCCAGCAGGCATCTGGGTTGACCCCCTAATAAGGGAAAGGATTCAGCTGAATCTGGTAGAGGCTATTTCACGGGTGTTTGGTGTCGCCGTCTTCAGAACAACGAATGAATCCGGAGGGCTTTTGAACCCAACGTTGACACTCTTGCCTAGGTGAGACCACAAGATTCTGGTGATGCCCAGCTGCTAAACAGCTCAAATGCCTACAGGCGGCACATACAGCTCGATCCTCACACGACTTTCCTCTCCTCTCACGTGCAGCCCGGGGAAGTGAGAAATTAAAATACAAATGAGCAAACGAGAGCCTACAATTAAGAAATGCAGCGATTTGCCAGAGCTGGGACTGGCTCTTCCTTGCCAAGATAAACAGTCCTCTAGACTCTTCGCAGCTGACTCCTCCTCGTTGTCTCTTTTTTGTTTTTGTATTGTTCTGGTTTTTTTTTTTCCCCTCCCCACTCCACAACAGTGTTTGTTTCCAAGCCAAAAACATTTGTCCTCTCATTAAGGAATATCGGATGTAAAAAAATCGGCATTTAAGGACACGCAACGGCAGCAAATAAAAGCAAAAATATCTCAACAGCCGCCAGAATAGCCTATGCACAAGTATGGAAAACTTCTAATATTCCCAGCCAAGAATTGGTACAACAAAAAATAATGGAAAGCGCTGAAATGAATATGCTTACACTGAAATTGAAAGAAGACTTTGAATATTTCTTAATTTAGTATAAATGGTACGATTGGATAACAAACAGAAATAAGAAATAAGATAGGAAAGTTAACTTGTAAGAGACCTTAAGAAAATGAATGATAAATATGTAGAATATATAAGAATATAAGAATAACAATTATGGATAAAGATATTAATCAGTGTTAGTATACAATATATTAAGACATATAAGGTAAGAACTTGTATAGATGTCAAAAATGCTGTTGAAGTTATGATGTTTTGAGTTGTAATAATGAAAATGTAATAATAATAATAATAATAATAATAATAATAATAATAATAATAATAATAATAATAATAATAATAATAATAATAATAATAATAATAATATAAAACAGAATATTTCCATTCAAGGAATCGCTGCTTTAAGAGCAGCCAACCCAAACGCTGCAGGAATGGGTTGGCTTCCTTCTTCCCAACCAGGGTGGAATTGTAAAATTTCATCTTTGGCAAAAAATAATTGGAAAAAACAGTGGGGAAGGGAGAGAAGATAGGGTGGTCTGGGGAGATCTGTCCATAACAACAAAAGACAAATGATCTCCTTACAGTCATCTCCTTTTCTTCTTCTTCTTCTTCTTCTTCTTCTTCTTCTTCTTCTTCTTCTTCTTCTTCTTCTTCTTCTTCTTCTTCTTCTCTTCTTCTTCTTCTTCTTCTTCTTCTTCTTCTTCTTCTTCTTCTTCTTCTTCTCCTCCTCCTCCTCCTCCTCCTCCTCCTCCTCCTCCTCCTCCTCCTCCTCCTCCTCCTCCTCCTCCTCCTCCTCCTCCTCCTCCTCCTCCTCCTCTTCTTCTTCTTCTTCTTCTTCTTCTTCTTCTTCTTCTTCTTCTTCTTCTTCTTCTTCTTCTTCTCTTCTTCTTCTTTTTCTCCTCCTCCTCCTCCTCCTACTCAGGGTTGACCTGCGGGATCCTTGGTGTTCTCTGAGCTTGGTGGTTTTGATGTTATTTATAATGGAACGTCTGCAAGAAAACCACCAAGCTCAGAGAACACCAAGGATCTCACAATTGTCAATATCTCCTGGCATATTCTTTAAATGGAGCCAAGGCTTCACCAGGAATAAGGTGGGATCAGAGTTTTACTTGGCAATGCTTGGATCAGAAACTGGAGGCCCCGAATAATGTTCTGCTAAGAACTTAGTGATAGGTCACCAACTTTGAGGGTTAAGAGGTCTACGTTTCAACTCATGGGATCTCCAGGTCAGCCTGGAAAAGATCCTTCCTGGAAGAGGACTTTCAAGCGACGAAAAACCAAAGGTTGGCTCAAAACAGGGTTTCTTGGACAACTTTCTGAAGAGAGCTCTAAGTTTTCCTTTCCCTTCCCTGCAGAGAGCATTCGGTGCCCTGTGCCATAGTACCCATCTGTATGGCAGGAGGCTGGTGCTGGAGTGGGCAGATTCAGAGGAGACCGTAGAATCCCTGAGAAGAAAAACGGCAGAGCACTTTCATGGTAAGCACCTGGTCTGAGTTATTCTTTTGTTTTGAATTGTTTGGGGCATTTGAAAAAAAAATGGCTGCCCTCTTTTTTCCCCCCTCTTCTCCTCCTATTCCTTTTCTTCCCCACTCCTGCTTTTTCTTCTCCTGTTCTCCCTCTCTTTTTCTTTCTCTACCTCCTCTTCCTTTCTTCTCCTTTCCCTCTTTTTCTTCTCCCTCTTCCTCTTCCGCTTCTTCCACTTTTGCTTCTCCTCCTCTTCTTCTTCTCCATCTCCTCCTCTTCATGTTCTTCTTCTTGTTCCTCCTCCTCTTCTTCCACTTTTGCTTTTCCTCCTCCTTTTCCTCTTCCTTTACTTCCTCTTCTTCTTCCTCTTCCACTTCTTCCACTTTTACTCTTCCTCCTCCTCCTCTTCCTCCTCTTCCTCTTCTTCCTCTTTTTCCTCTTCCTCCTCTCCTTCTTCTTCCTCTTCCACTTCTTCCACTTTTGCTTCTCCTCCTCCCTCCTCCTCCTCCTCCTCCTCCTCCTCCTCCTCCTCCTCCTCCTCCTCCTCCTCCCTCCTCCTCCTCCTCCTCGTCTTCTCCTTCTCTTCCTCCTCCTCTTCTTTTTCTTCCTCCTCTTCTGCTTCTTTCACTTTTGCTTCTTCTCCTTCTCCTCCTTTTCAACCATTGCAGAAATATCTGCATTTCTCTCTCTCCTCCTCCCAGCGAAATGGACAAGTTTGCCTTAGAACGTGCGCCCCCCTCCAGCCAACCCCCCCGCCCAATTGCCTTTGTGTTGACTAACCAAACTTAGCCCCACTGCTTGGTCTCTACTTCAGGCAGCAAAGTGCCTTGAACCCTTCCCCTGTTCAAAGGAACAGCACGGATGCAGGGGGAGAGAGAAAAGAAAACCCCCACCCACCTGAGAATACGCTCCACCACAGAGAAGGCTAATGGCCAAGGGCCTCCTCTTTCCCACAAAGTCTGTTTGGAAGAGTTGACTGCATGTATCTTTTCTCTCCCCCCCCCCACATTCCCCCGCCCACCCATTTTCCCTTTGTTAACCCCGCAACCTGCTCCCCACCTTCAAACATTGGGGACATCCCCACCTCTTGAGCCCAGAAAGCATTCTTCGCTCTTATTCCTTTTTTTTTTTTTGGGAAGCCCGGAAGGGAAAAAGCAAAGAGAGAGAGAGAAGAGCCAGGCTCCGGCTGTGTGTTATTCAAAGCCCAGCGTATTTTTAAAACAGCATGCCCGCAGCAGAAGCAGCCTTTCAAATTTTACTTTGTGGCCGCGGTGGCCTGGGAAATCCATTGGCCAGAGCATAATAGTAGCAGGGGTATCTTTTCTTTTTTCTTTTCTTTTTTTTAAAAAAACCCTTTTGTTTGCCGTTCTTCAGCGAAGGAGGAAAATGGGTTTTGCATCGGCTTCTTTGCCTTCGGCCTCCTCCCTTGTTTTCCTTTGTTGCTTCTGGGCTGATTCCCGCAGAGGGTCGGGCCTCTCCCCATCCTCACCTTAGAGCTGTGTCCAGGGAGATCCTCCATCCTTCAGGCCGTGGTTGTCCCAAAAGTGCTTTTTTTATTTTTATTTTCAAGAGGCAACTGTTACTTCCTTGTTTTTCTTTGGGAGACGTTTCGCTTCTCATCCAAGGAGCTTCTTCAGCTCGGACCGGATGGTAGGTCAAGGGAAGGGTTTATACTCTTGGCAGGCAGCTGGTCATTTGCATCCTTTGAGACGGGTCCGTTGAGGCCACTTGGAGGTTCGTCTGTATCCTCAGCGTCACCAGAATATGGGCGTGGTGCCTTTTAGCCATTCCAAGAAGCCTCCACGCCCATTTACACTACTTAGGGACAGCCATTTGTCTGGAATGGTAGCGGCTCTCCGGCTTGACCATGGAGGCCTTCTAGTCTACCCCATTGCACAAGCAGGAGACCACACACCATCCCAGGCGAGTGGCTGTCCAGTCTCTCCTTAAAACGCCTCCAGCGATGGAGCTACCCACAACTTCTGGTGGCAAAGCTATTCCACTGGTTGATTGTCCTCACGGTTTGGAAGTTTCTCCTTCATTCCAGGTTGGCTTCTTTCCTTGATTAGTTTTCCATTCGTTGTTTCTTGCCTCGCCTTCTAGTGCTTTGGAAAATAGCTCGACACCGTCCCCTCAAAGAAGAGGAGGTCAGCCTAAGGGAGGTGGGGGTGTGTGGACTAGATGACCTCCGAAGCCCCTTCCAACTCTGTTCTTCTCTTCTCCGAGAGCTGTTGCCGTTTGCCGAAAAACTTCCAGACGAATTCTGGCGCTGCATTGGAGCCAACAGCTGTTGAAGCTCCCTCTCTTTGCTTCCTTTTCCCCCCTCTCTCTTTGCCCCCCGAACAACACACACACACACACACACAACCACACGCTTCTCGGAGGATTGTTTTGGAAATACTTCCGAGAGAGTCTGTAATAATCCTGCACGCACTCCTGCCTCCCGGGAGCCGCGAGGCGTGAGGAGGAGGGACCTGCTCCCAATCCAGCTAAATTACTATTGACTTGTGTTCTGCGCGCTCCACAAACATTTCACTCAGCCGTTCCCAACAGCGCCCGGGCGATCTCCTGCCAGGGGTGAGGGCCAGCTGCGCTGGGGTGCATCTTCCTGCTCTTCCCCATCGATCAAAGAATTAAACTGACAGAAGGAAAAATGCTCCCACCCACTGACCGACCTGGGCTGAGACTGGAATGGCGGCGGGGGGAAGCAAGCTCAGAGGCAGAGCCAACCTGGGAGGGTCATGAGAAGTATAATGAAGAGACCTCTGCCTCTTGCACCAATGTGGATGCATAACAGTTGGGTTAGCCAATGGAGATTTATATGAGTCTCTCTCCCTCCCTCTCTCTTTCCTCTCAATCTCCCTCCTTCCCTCCGTCCCTCTCTCTCCTCTTTCTCTTTCCTCTCTTCTCCCTTTCCTCTGTTCTCTCTCTTTCCTCTCTCAATCACTCTCTCTTTCCTCTCAAATCTCTCCCTCCTTCCTTTCCTGCCTCCCTCTCTTTATCTCTTTCCTCCCTCTCTCTTTCCTCTCTTTCTTCTCTCTCTTTCCTCTCTCAATCACTTTCTCTTTCCTCTCAAATCTCTCCCTCCTTCCTTTCCTGCCTCCCTCTCTTTATCTCTTTCCTCCCTCTCTCTTTCCTCTCTTTCTTCTCTCTCTTTCCTCTCTCAATCACTCTCTCTTTCCTCTCAAATCTCTCCCTCCTTCCTTTCCTGCCTCCCTCTCTTTATCTCTTTCCTCCCTCTCTCTTTCCTCTCTTTCTTCTCTCTCTTTCCTCTCTCAATCACTCTCTCTTTCCTCTCAAATCTCTCCCTCCTTCCTTTCCTGCCTCCCTCTCTTTATCTATCTCTTTCCTCTCTCTCTCTCTCTCTTTCCTCTCTTCGCTCTCTCTCTTTCCTCTCAATCTTTCCTCCCTCCCCCCCTCACTCACGTTTTCCTCCTGGGTTCCCTGCTTTCAAGTTAGAGACACAGAATAAAGGCTTTTGCTCGCATTTGGAGAAGATCAATCAAAATAGACCTGGAAGGGACCATGGAGATCTTCTAGTCTGACCCCCTGACCCTATATAATTTGAGACAAGTGGTTTTCCAATCTCTTCTTAAAAACCTCCAGCGATGGAGCACCCACAACCTTTGAAGGCAAGCTATTCCACGTTAATTGTTCTCACTGTTAGGAAATTTCTCCTTAATTCCAGGTTGTTTCTGTGGAATTAAGGAAAAAGAAAAAGAGCTGGAAACAAACAGGTTTCACCAGTCTTTTTTAAAATTCATATTTTTTTATAAATAAAGGTTTCCGTGTTAGTTCTGTCCAACTTTAAGGCACGGCGCTCATCTCCGTTTCTTCGCCGAGGCAACCAGCATTGTCCGAAGACAATTTCTGTTGTCACAGGGCCAGTATGGATGTATGCCAAAAGCACATGGAATGCTGTAACTCTCTCCCCCCCCCCACCTGAAAAAATGGTACCTATTAATCTACTCGCATTTGCATGCTTTGGAACTGCTAGGTGGGCAATTGATCAAACTATAAAATACAGTTTATCAAAATATAAAATACAGAAATGAAAACAATGGGAAAATTGGTTAGGAAAAGGGGAAGAGAAAAAAGTGTAGGGTAATAGGAAAGAAGAAAAAGAAAAATACTGGCTTCTGAAATCTTTTGGCACACCTCAACTTTTTGACTTTTACATAATAAGAGGTACTAGCCATTTCTGTAACCGCAAACCTATCTAATCAGCAAAACTCGAAATCAAAAGTTTCGTTTTCTTTCCCACCTCATGCACAAAGTCCAGAAATGGTTTCCAAGTTGAAACGAAATAAATTGTATGATTTTGTTTGTTTGTTAATCCAAGCAATCAGTTTAGCCATCTCCGCTAACTCCATCGACGTTTCCCAGTCTTGTCGGGTGGATAATTGCTCTGAATTTCATCAGGAGAAATTCTCCAATGATTCTCGAGAGGAAGTTTCTCCTCTTGTGTCGTTACCGAAAAGCACCCTTCGGGGAGCTGTGTCAGCCTTACCAGGTAGACCAAACGTGTCCACCAGCAGCTAATTCTACTTTATTGAAGATTGCATCGACAGAATCTTGCAAGTCTGAAAATAGACTTCTCCTCTTCTCTCCTTTTCCCCCCCCCCTCCTTTTTACGACCCTGTAATCCCTTAATCTGGGTGACAGAATGGAGCTGAGCGTTTACTGGCCAGATTCCCTACCTGATGCCTACGTGGAGCTCACAGCAGATATTTTCTCTTTGCACCCAGGAAAAAAGAACTACCATTACCTAGGATCGAACTCACAGCCTTCTGATTGTGAGTTCCACCTTTAGGCCACCATGCCGCTCTTCCACTCATCTCCTCTCCTTAGAGAAATTAGGTAAAGGTAAAGGTTCCCCTCGTACATACGTACTAGTTGTTTCTGGCTCTAGGGAGCGGTGCTCATCTCCGTTACAAAGCCAAAAAGCCAGTGCTGTCTGAAGATGTCTCTGTGGTCATGTGGCCGGCCTGGCTAAACGCTGGAACGCTCTTCCCTTCCCACCAAAGGGGTCCCTGTTTTTCTACTTGCATTTTAACGTGCTTTCGAACTGCTAGGTTGGCAGAAGCTGGGACAAGGAATGGGAGCTCACTCCGTGACACGGCGATAGGGATTCGAACCGCCGAACTGCCAACCTTTCTGATCAACAAGCTCAGCATCCTAGCCACTGAGCCACCACGTCGAACAATTAGGGAAGGTCTTTTCTGGGCCTCTCGCTCCATCCATTATCCAGCTGTGGACTCTCTCTTATCCATCCTTCCCCTCTCTGGGCCCAGTCACCCAAGGTCATTCCTGCATGCCATTATATGCTCTTACTTGATGTTGCACTGGGATGTGAGAATGCCCTTGGGAGAGCGGAGAGAAAGCCACAGCTAGGGGCTGAATCTGCAGAAGGAAGGTGCGCTACTCATTAGAAGAGAATATTTATAGCTCAGGGTTGAACCGTGGAGTCCTCGGTGCGTGCCTCAAAGTTTGGTTGTTTTCTTGCAGATGTTTCATTACCTGGCTAGGTGGTGCTGGAAGAGAGTGGGGTGCGCAGGGTGAAGGAAGAGGAAGACTGTGGAGTCTTTGGTGTTGTCTGAGCTTGGTTATTCTCTTGCAGATGTTTCATTACCCAACTGGGTAACATCATCAGTGCGAGTAAGGGAGTGGAGTGTGCAGGGGGTGGGGAGGAAGGGAGGAGGAGGAAGATTATGGGATCCGTCGTGCTCTCTGAGCTTGTTCGTTTTTTTGCAGATGTTTCATTACCTGTCTAGGTAACATCATAAGTGCTGGAAGGGAAAGGGGAAAGAGGAGGAGGAGGAGGTGATGATGATTAAGGGAGTTGGACTAGAAGACCACCAAGGTCCCTTCCAATTCTGTTATTCTGTTAAACCCAAATAAAGGAAACCTACTTTCTATGTTTGCATGGCATACCGAAGCCCCAGCAAACCATCTCATGGCACCATGCTAGGACATGATTTACCCAGCGGGCGAGTTCGTAAAACACACGAAACGCAACTCGCTCTTAGCTCCCGCCGATGTATTGTATGAACCTACGCTTAACATCTCTACAGAACATTCCTCTGTTTCCCCCCATCCAATTCCGTTCGTGTGAGCTGAGCCCCCTGAGAATCTAATGAGTGAAAAATTGCAGAAGCAAAGAAGGCAGAAAATGTATGGGACCGCTCTGTGTTTTTATTTTTATATATTACACATTTTATCTGCTTCATCTACTTTATTCTAAGCTGCCTAGAGTCACGTACGGGAGGTGGGTGGCTATATAAATCCAATAAATAATGAAAATAAAATAATGAGCTGGTCGAGGCGAGTTGCAAAACGTGAGCAAAGCCGAGATGCGAAGCCACATTTTTAAAAATATACTTCTTGTGCCTTCAAAGACGCCAAGTACTTCTGTGCAATGCACAATCAAACCTGGGTGTGATCAAAGCCTCCTTGTTGCAATTTCATACACAAAACGCAATTATAACAAAAAAAAAGGATAGGCATGCCTACAAAATACACCCACAGCTATAAAATGCATACCAATTTTGCAATCCAGCTTGGTGAATACAAGTAGTCTTTTGCTTACAACAGCCTGTTTGGGGACCATTTGAAGTTTACAACAGCCCTGAAAAAAGTGACTTACGACCGTTTTTTCACACTTAACGGCCGCTGCAACATCCCTGCATCACGTGATCGAAATTCAGACGCTCAGCAATGGACTCGTATTGATGACAGCTACGGTGTTCTAAGGTCATGGGATCTCCTTTGATGAGCAGGAAGCTAGATTCCCTTAACAACCACGTTACTCACTTAGTGTCCACAGTGATTCACTTAATGTCTGTGGCGAGAAAGGTCATAAAATGGGGCACAGCTCCCTTCACAGCGCTCTTGCTTAGCAATATCCCAAGTGCCGTCTTACCACGGCATCATCAAGTGGTGTTGATTCTATCCATCTACGTCATCTTGATTCGATCCCTCTCTTAATGCTGGGCTCAGTTGATGGTCGTAAGTCAAGGATGTGCCGTATTCCCAAATTCAACCTTTATTGATTAGCCCTTGGGCCCTATCAAAATGCCGAATTCCGGAAATAAATTATTACTAACATTTGATAAAATACAATTTTCAATGGAATTGGAATACAATGGAATTGGAATACAATTTTTCAATGGAATTGGAATAAAATACAATTTTCAATGGAATTGGAATACAATTTTCAATGGAATTGGAATAAAATACAATTTTCAATGGAATTGGAATACAATTTTCAATGGAATTGGAATAAAATACAATTTTCAACGACATTGGAATAAAATACAATTTTCAATGACATTGGAATAAAATATAGTTTACAATGACATTGGAATGAAATATGGATTAAAATGAAATTGGAATTTAAAAAAAACACAATTTTCAATGACATTGGATTCAAAATACAATAATTTTAAGAGTACCCCTAAGTGAAATCAGCAGAACTCTGCTGGTGCTTTTTCTGACCTCCGAATCCAGCTAGCGCTGGCTGGCACATTAGGGGAACTGCATCCACCCAACCCCTGCCTTGTGTTTATTTTGCTTAGCGGTACATTATTGGATTCTTGAAGCCTTCACTTCTGCGACCATACAGATGTGTCAGCTTTTTCACCCCCTTTCTTCTATCCTTACCCTTCTCTTGCTCTTTCTGGCTCCAGTAATTGCTAAGAAAAAAAGAAACGAAGCAAGGTTTAGAGAAAAGTGCAACAGAAGAAAAAAAAAAGCTACTAGGAAAGCAATCAAGACTTTCTCTCCCCCCACCCCCCCAATCCTACCCCACCTCCCGGGATCTGTGCAAAACTCCTTTTGTTGACCTAAGCTAAAAGTTTTGCAGAAGGGTTAGTGGGGGTGGCCGTGTGAGCTGGTCAGATTCGGCAGAGATCCATAACCAGGGATTTCCCCCAGCCTTTGAAGATGTGAGATGGATCAGCCACAAAGAAGAGGGGGTCGAGTGGGGTGGGGTGGGGTGGGATGGAATGGAATGGAATAGAATAAGAGTAGATAGGTAGAGTAGAGTAGAATGAAGTGAATATGAATCAGAGTAGAGTAGAGTAGAGTAGAATAGAATAAAGAATAGAATAGAATAGAATAGAATAGAATAGAATAGAATTCTTTATTGGCCAGGTGTGATTGGACACACAAGGAATTTGTCTTGGTGCAAATGCTCTCAGTGTATATAAAGGAAAAGCTACATTTGTCAAGAGTCAAGAATCATCAGGTACAACACTTAATAATAGTCATAGGCTACAATAAGCAATCAAATCATACCAGGAAACAGTTATTATTATCCAAAGCACCAGAAGTCAGGACAAGTTCCACGTTCAAGTTCAAGTGCCATGAAAATCGGTTTGGTGACTTTGGCCCAATCACCAGGAGATGGTGAGTTCTAGTCCTGCCTTAGCCATGAAAGCTGGCTGGGTGACTTTGGCCCAATCACCAGGAGATGGTGACTTCTACTCCCACTGTTGGCACGAAAGCCAGTTGAGTGACTTTGGCACGAATCACCAGGAGATGGTGAGTTCTAGTCCCACATTAGGCATGAAAGCGAGCTGGGTAACTTTGGGCCAGGGGTGGGATTCTACCAGTTCGCCCCTATTCGCTAGAACCGGCTGTTAACATTCCACGCAGTTCGAAGAACCGGTTGTTAGAAGAAATTACTGGCCTAATCCTGTAAGGAAGGCAGGAAGGAAACATTCTGGTGTTGCTTACAGAAACTGCCTCTCCGTTAACCCTTATTACATTCTTGGCAGGACTAGACTTCCTGTCTCAGGAACTTCTCTGGAGTTTTTTTCCCCTCCTTTGCTGGTACTGTGCTTGTGTGGAGGGACCATTCAAAGTTACAATGGCACTGAAAAAAGTGACTTATGACTGTTTTTTACACTTACAACTGTTGCAGCTTCCCCACAGTCATGAGAGGCCAGGCGAGGAGATGCGTGCCTCGATGTGAGTGATATTGAGTTGGCCACGCCCAGCCAATAACATGACCACCAAGCCATGTCCCCCAACTAAGCCACGCCCACAGAATTGGTTGTTAAAAAATTTGAATCCCACCCCTGCTTTGGGCCAAATACCAGGAGACCGTGAGTTCTAGTCCCGCATTAAGCATGAAAGCCAGCTGGATGACTTTGTGCCAATCAAGAGACTGGAAGTTCTAGTCCTGCCTTAAGTATGAAAATCATCTGGGTGACTTTGGGCCATTCACCAGGAGATGGTGAGTTCTAGTCCCACCTTAGCCATGGAAACCAACTAGGTGATCTCTCAGACCACCTCACCTCACATAGGAGGAAAATAGAAGAAGGAAATTGTGTTGGATAGATAGGTAGTTTGTAACAACAATTCGTGCCAATAAATAAGAGAAAGCTAGAGATTATTCTTTCAATACTAAATAAAAGATACAACGAAAGCAAGCCATATTTTTGGAGGGTTGCAGACCTCCAAAAATATGGCTTGCTTTCTCTCTAAAGTTCTGATTATCTCAATGGATGAAACTCAGAGAAAGATTAAGAGTGTTCCAGGCTCTTCCCAGCCTTCCCCAAACTCTCCCTTATAATTTTTTTTCCCTTTCTGCCTCCCTCGACAATTGTTAAAAACTCAGAAGCAGAAGTACCACCATCCTGGCTTCCTGTCAAGGAATTAATTGAAAAAATAAAATCATTGGTGTTTGGACTCCCAAAATGCAGAACTGTTTGGTTGGGAATGGAAAAAGGGAAAGGATTTGGGGAAGGATGGGTGTTGCCTCTTGTCAGGTTAATTTCCCTTATATTGATGTTTTTCTGACATTTACTTGCTGTTTATCTTGGGAAGCAGCTGTAATGCTGGGAGAAAATGCAGCAGCTTGTTCTGTCTGTTTATTTTTACATCCTTTTTCCCCCGAGTCCTGAAAGAAAGAAAGAAAAAAGTACATTTATTTGTTTGTCGGGAGACGGGTGTTTTGATGGGGAAGATTGGGATTTGAACAGCTGTTCTCCACATGGAAAGAGAGAGGTGGGGGAGAGAGAGATTTGCCTTCTGAAACGAGGGAAAAGGCAGAAAAAGAAGATTATAATCAGGGGAAGGACAAGTTCAACAGTCTCCCACAATTCGCTTGTGACTTTAAAAAATAAAATAAAATTGGGCAGTTACAGAGGGCTATACAGATCATCCTTGACTTACGACCACAGTTCAGTCCAAAAGTTCTGTGGCTAAGTGAGACAATCGTTAAGTGAGTTTTGCCCCCATTTTACGATCTTCCTTGTCACCGATTTTAAGTGAATTGTGGCAGGGAAGAGAGGGTAGGATAGGAGGAGAAGGAAAAGAGAAGAGAAGGAGAAAGGAAGAATAGAATAGAATAGAATGGGGAGGGGGAAGGAAAATGAAAGGGAAGAAGGAAAGAATAGAATAGAAGGAGAAGGGAAGTAGAATAGAATAGAATGAGGAGGAGGGGGAAGGAGAATGAAAGGGAAGAAGGAAGGAGAATAGAATAGAAGGAGAAGGGAAGTACAATAGAATAGAATAGAATAGAATAGAATAGAATAGAATAGAATAGAATAGGGGATAGGGATAGGATGGAATGGAATGGAACGGAACAGAACAGAACAGGTGGCATGGCATGGCATGGTTCTTGGGTCTTCTTAACTGTGGCCCTTCTGCATTGCTGATAAACCTTCTTGGAGTCTAAAGTTGGTGCATTTTGTTCTTGTAGACATCACATGTCTTGTTGACGCTTCAAATCTAGTGTAACGAAGTTAGAAATCTAGCCTTAAAACGAAGCAATCTTGCTTATCAAAGAGAAGGACGTGATAAGGGAAGAGGGAGTTGGCTTGTTCTCCAAAGCAGCTGAAGGCAGGACAAGAAGTAATGGGTGGAGGATCATTGAAGAGACAGGGAGAACAATGAATCAGTGGAACGGCTTCCCTCCGGAAGTTGTTAGGAGCTCCATCACTGGAGGTTTTCAAGAAGAGACAATCAGCATGGCATAGGGTCTCCTGCTTGAGTAGGGGGCTGGACTAGAAGACCTCCAAGGTCCCTCCTTTCCAGCTCTATTATTCTCTAAGTCTGGTTAATACTATCTGCCTAGGGCATGTCTCCAATGTAACAGTTTTGGGGTTAATTGACTAAGGGGACAGAAAAATGGTTACTCTTCCACTCAACAGTGTCACTCCATCTTACCCAGATCCCCCTGTCAAGAAACAGAAGACAGCCATGTTAGAAGAAATCTTGGAGAAGCTAGAGGATGATGAAGGAGAAAATGAGAACAGCTAGAATCCTCACTTCGAAACATAAAGGTATGTTACGTATTTTGTTTCTAAACAATTGACTGTGATCTTCACTTGGTCCTCACTAACACAGTTGAACTCCTTACAGTCGCTGCTTCTTCTTCTTCTTCTTCTTCTTCTTCTTCTTCTTCTTCTTCTTCTTCTTCTTCTTCTTCTTCTTCTTCTTCTCCTTCTTCTTCTCCTTCTCCTTCTACTACTTCTCCTCCTCCTCCTCCTCCTCCTCCTCCTCCTCCTCCTCCTCCTCCTCCTCCTCTCTTCTTCTTTTCTCCTCCTCTTCTATTCTTTCTCATTCTATTCTATTCTTCTTCTACCTCTTCTTCCTCTATTTATGATGGTTGCAGTGTCCCAGGGTCACCCAATCCCCTTTTGCCACCTTTTGACAAGCCAGGTGGAATCCAGATTCATTTTACGACCGTGTTACTAACTTAACAAACCGTGCTAAGAACAGTGTTAAAACGGGGCAAAACTCACTCGTCTCACTTAGCGGTGGAAGTTTTGGGCTCAACGGTGCCCATAAGTCGAGGACTTCCTGTACAGGTGGCTGATAGCTCCCCTGACACCTGCCTCCTTCTTGGCTCTGTAGGAGACAAGACCGATTTGCCAGGTTAATCCTCAAAAGATTAAATAGCCATTTCCCACGGTGTTTCTGCAATAAGCCCAAGGTCCAGGGCTATCCATTTATCCCTGTGGAAGACCATCCTTTCCCGGCGCCTCAGGGTCCATTCTCGGCATGAATGGGGTAGAGGACAAAAGAGGGCAGCCAGAGTTAATCCCAGCTAAAGCAGCTGTTAAATTCCAAGCAGAGGTGCCTGCAGGATGAAGACTTCTAACTCCCCGGGAATTCAGGGATGAAGGGAAAGGGCAGAAAGCGGAGGGTTAGTATGGCCAAGCCTTCACTTTAAATCCTCCAGGATTTGGGAATAACATGAACCTTTCAGAATTTCTAGGAGTCAAAGGAGAAGAAAATACAGTCAAATTTTTGCAGCCTTCCCACCTTCAAATAGTGGATTGAAAAGCATAAAGATTCCCGGCCAAATCTTAGGATATTTATTGTAGGTGGTGGGGGCTTTTCAAGTGGGGATGATAGCAACAGGAGATCCTTTATTTTGGGTGGCCCAATTGCCACGGCTGAAAGCCATGAAGATGGATCACTCACCTGGGACCAATAGAAGAGAATTATTTTTTTTTAGTTCAGGATTGAAATGAGAAGTACTTTGATGATCTCTGAGCTGGGTTGTTTTCTTGCAGATGTTTCATTACCCAACTAGGTAACATCGTCAGTGACAGAAGGGAGGAGAGGATGAAGAGGAGGAGGAGGAGGAGGAGGAGGAGGAGGAGGAGGAGGAGGAGGAGGAGGAGGAGAGGAGGAAGACAACAACCGGGGTTCTTGGTGTTTCTGAGCTTGGTTGTCTTCTTGCAGATATTTCAATATCCAACTAGGGAGTATCATCAACAATTGAAGGGAGTGGAAATTGGAGGAGGAAGGGGAGAAGGAAGGAAGGAAGGAAGGAAGGAAGGAAGGAAGGAAGGAAGGAAGGAAGGAAGGAAGGAAGGAAGGAAGGAGGGAGGGAGGAAGGAAGGAAGGAAGGAAGGAAGGAAGGAAGGAAGGAAGGAAGGAAGGTGGGGACTTGGTGCTGTGAGCTTTCTTGCTTTCTTGCAGACTTTTCATTACCCAACTTGGTAACATCCAAGACCTAGGACCATATTTCACCCTCCCACATTGGAAATCAACATTTTGAAACCTGCTGGGAAACAATGCAGGTTGATGAAGATTTTATTGTACTTATTGTACGAGCAGAGCACGACGTTGTAACAAATCCAAAGACAAGCCAGCCAACGTCCTGGCTTGTGTGTTAGCCTGAGACCCACCAGTTTGGGGTCGATGTTCCTAATTCTTTAATAGCTCAGATCTTGGAAGTGGAAATTTCACGCCCCTCTGGAACACCAGGCGGGAGAAAGAACTTGTCTCAAACCCAAAGAGATTGTTGGCTCTTCAAATCGAGTGTAACGAAGTTAGAAATCTAGCCTTCAACGAAGCAATCTAGCTTATCAAAGAGAAGGACAGGATAAGGGAAGAGGGAGATTTGGCTTGTTCTCCAAAGCACAGCGGAGGGTGGAGGATCATTGAAGAGAGATCCAACCTCACTATAGACAGGGAGAACAATGAATCAGTGGAACGGCTTCCCTCCGGAAGTTGTTAGGCGCTCCATCACTGGAGGTTTTCAAGAAGAGTTTAGACATCCATTTGTCCAGGGTGGCATAGGGTCTCTTGCTCTGAGCAGGGGGCTGGACTAGAAGACCTCCAAGATCCCTTCCAGCTCTGTTGTTCTGTATTCTGTAAATCAGTTGATCTCAAAAAGGAGAAAGAGCAAATTCTTCATGCTTTTTTGTGTTTTCCAGTCCCCTGGTGAGACTGAGCTTAAATTTCGGTTGAAGTTAGGTTTCAAGGACCAACACATAGATGTTACACTTTTTTCTCCTGATGTCTGTTGCTTAATTAAGTCCAGATAAATAAGGATGCCGGCCCATATAAACAAAAGCTCTTGAAAACAGCTGTTAAAGATGAGTAGGACTTCTTTTCAAGCCCTTTCAATTGTGTCCCTGGCCATTGTTGGCAAACCAAACCTCATTCAGCTGAGTTTATTATATTCTCACTATACTTTTTTTTTTTAAAAAATGTGAAGATTCCCCCTTCAGAATAATATAACTCATCCTTCTTCTCTCTGGTGTTCTTCAGATGCATTTGGGGGACGGGGGGCTCGAGGCTCGGGGGTTGGAGAAAGAGGAGGCTAATCACACAACTTGCATCATCTACACAATTACATTCTGATGGATGTGACATCACTGTGGGTTCCACTGGATGTTGTTGTTCAAACGTGCTGTATTGTGTCTCCAGTTCATCCGTTTGTTTTATTCTGGTTAGCAGCGCAGCATCAGAGATGCTGTGAATATAAAACAAATCGCATGGTGTCAATCTTTTATATATATATATATATATATATAAAAAAAAAAGCAAAATGCCACTCACGCATCATCACAAAATCTCCAGAACTGTAAAGCCTACAAACTTGAAATTTGGCACCTATGTTCCTCTTGGCTTCTAGGGGCTCACTAAGAAAGGATTTTTCGAAATGACCATCAGAGCTATTAGTATTTCCTATATTATTATTATTAACACGCTCTGATGCTAAGGAGTTCTACTCCCCCTCCCCACCTGAAAAGAAATCTCTTCCAAATGCAAAACACAAGCAGAGGAGAGGAGTTTCAGTTTCATAGCACCAAGCAGCTTGAGTACAGAACAGTTGAGCTAAGCCACGCCCAGGCTCCTTGCTGTCTCCTTGCTCACACAGCAAATACTCTTTCAGTTTCCAAACAGCCCTCAACTCTCACACACTAACAGGACGCTAGCCAGATGAATACCGATGGATGCTGGTAGGCTGAGGCAGAATTTCCCCCCCTTGTTTTCCTCCCCAAAACTAAGCCCCACCACATAGTTTCGTAGTGAAGCACGGGTATCAAGTTAGTATAAAATAAATCTCACAAGAGAGGACCACTGGTTTCAAGGTTTCTGGCTCTCACCCCCATTAGTCTTCCTCCCCCCCAAAAAATAAAATAATATTGCAACTCCCCAGAGGGTCCCATCGTCTTTACCTGTCATTAGTTTATGTGAAAGTTCTCTGGAAGATTTCACATGAAAGGGTTATGGTTAGGCCACCTCGCCTTCTCTAAATGAGTAGAGCGATCTGCCATGGTCGTAAGTGTGAAAAACACTGATAAGTCACTTTTTTCAGTGTCGTTGTAACTTTGAACAGTCACTAAACAAATGGTTATAAGTTGGGTAATGAAACATCTGCAAGAAAACAAGTAAGCTCAAACCACCAAGGTCCCCACAGACCTCCCTTCCTTCCCTCCCATCCATGCATCTTCCTTCCTTCTTTCCTTCCTCCCTTCCTTTCCTCCGTCCCAACCACGCATCTTCCTCCCTTCCTCCCTCCTTTCCTTTCTTCCTTCCCTCCATCCCATCCATGCTCCTTCCTTCCTTTTTTCCTTCCTCCCTCCCTCCCTTCCTCCCTGCCCTCCGTCCCAACCACACATCTTCTCTCACTCCCTCCATTCCTTCCCTCCATCCCATCCATGCTACTTCCTTCCTTCCTTCCTTCCATCCATCCATCCCATCCATGCTCCTTCCTCCCTTCCTTCCTCCCTTCCATCCATCCATCCCATCCATGCTCCTTCCTTCCTTTTTTCCTTCCTCCCTCCCTCCCTTCCCTCCGTCCCAACCACACATCTTCTTCTCTCCCTCCCTTCCTTCCCTCCATCCCATCCATGCTCCTTCCTTCCTTCCTTCCTTCCTTCCATCCATCCATCCCATCCATGCTCCTTCCTTCCCTCTGTTTCATCCACATATCTTATTTACTTACTTACTTACTTGTAGTCCTCGACTTACAACAGTTTAGTGACCATTCAAGGTTAACAACAGTGACATATGAACATTTTTCGCACCTACAACCTTTGTAGCATCCCTATGATCAAAATTCAGACCCTTGGCTGCTAACTCACATCAATGACAATTTACAGAGTCCCAGGGGTCACATGATTTCCCCTTTTGACGAGCAAGGTCAATGGGGCAGGCAGATTCACTTAACAATCCTGTTGTTCCCTTAACAGCTGCAGTGATTCACTCAACCACCGTGGCAAGAAAGGCTCTACAACGGGGCAAAATCCACTTACGACTGTTTCACTTAGCAGCGGAAATTTGGGCTCAGTTGTGGGATTATCTCCACCCCAAAATCTAGTCAACTAAAGTGCAAATCTGAATGAACACCAGATCAGGATCAACGGAATTCAAGAGTTGGGCTTGGGACCATTTGTAGCAATGTAAGGACTCTAAGCTGGTGACAAGTTTAACTCCACCTTCCTCCAGTTTTGCCTGCTCTTCTACATCGAGCGACAAAATTTACCTACAGGAGAACAACCAAGTTAAAGGGACACCAAGGACCCAACAAGAGTTAGGAAGGTCTCGGCTACTTGTAGTTGGGTGTCGTCTCCTCCCCAGCCCTTCCCCTCCCCATTTTTGTTTTTTTTTCATGGCCAGCCAAGTCACCCCCGAAGACGCTTCTGTGCTCTGCAGCAGCCAGGAAAGGATTAGTGCTAGCAGAGGAGGTAGGCTTTGGCAAACAGAGCCCAGCTTGGTTTCAACATCTAATTCAATTTGTTCT
The DNA here is from genome assembly GCF_049901735.1 of Notechis scutatus. Classification (NCBI taxonomy): domain Eukaryota; kingdom Metazoa; phylum Chordata; class Lepidosauria; order Squamata; family Elapidae; genus Notechis; species Notechis scutatus. The sequence goes on along the minus strand of NC_142021.1, from coordinate 4,738,351 downwards.
GCTGGGATTGAAATGTGAAATGCTTGCCAGTCAGATGTTCGGGGTTACCAGGGGTTGAGAAATGGGCAAGGGGGTAGCTGGGGGTGGGGGTGGACAGGGGGAAGAGAGGCTCTTCTAAAAAATCTTAGAATTTGATGGAAATTAATTTAACCCTTTGGTTTTTCTTTTGTGCCTCCTCTCCCTAGAACCTCTTCGTTCTATTCTCTGCTTTAGGACCTTGAAGATCTTATAATCGAAAAGGATTTGCTTGGGGAGGGTCTTCCTGCCTTAGTTTGCCGAAAGCTGGCTTAAGGTGGTCCAGATAGGAAACCCCAACCACGAATATTAACGCTGCCTTGATTGAGATATTTTCTCCACTCCCATTCCTTCTCTGGGCTTAGTTTTTCCTTATCAGACTCTTGCCTAGGCTGCAGCTCTTCCTCCTGCCTCCCAAGGTCCTTCTTACATCCCATTACAGGAGAGGTAGAAGAAGGGAAATACAAGAGAGAGAGAGAGAGAGAGAGAGAGAGAGAGAGAGAAGGGAAAGAAAGAGGGAGGGGAAGGGAGGGAGGGAGGAGAAGAAAACAGCTAAGCTTAGGGAGCACCAAGGACCCCACAGTCCTTCCCTCCACCTTCTCCTCCTCTTCCTCCCCCTCTTCTCTTCCTTCTCTTCCTTTTCTTCCCCCTCCTCTTCCTCCTCCTCTGCCCCTCCTTTTCTTCCTCCCCTTCCCCTTCTCCTCTTCCCCCTCCTTCTCCTCCCCCTCACCCTCTTCCTTCTCTTCTTCCTCCTCCACTTCCTTCCTCCTCCTTGTAAGGAGATTCCCACTCTATCTCCCTAACAAGACATCTTGTGAAATAGGTTGGGCTGTGATTCGAACTAGCGTTCTTGTTTTTAAATATCCTGGGGGAGAAGAGGGGTGTCTTTCTGTTGTGTTGGTGGCGCTTTGGTTTTTAACTGTGTCACACCACAGTCAGTCCCAGCTACGAGATAGGCGGCTACACAACAGTCCTCGGCATAGGACAGGTGGTAATTCCCACCTTGGAGGAAGATTCCCGCTCGGTTCTCGTCACCGGTCGGGTTGAAAAAGAAGTCACGACTCGGAGGCTACACAGGTCTCCGTGTCCGCTGAAGGGATTTGCTGCAGACTTCTCCGGGCGATCGATTTGACAGAGCTTTCCCTCCAGGGAAGAAGGACAAAGGACGGGAAGAATTTAAACCCAAGATGTGTTAATTGGATTAGCAGCTTCCCGGCCTAGCTGGGGGAAAAGGATCATTGCTGTTCCAAACCCAGCATTACAACGAAGGAAGTCCTGGTTTGTTTGTTGCCAACATAGGGGGGGGGATTTCCAGACTGTTTGGGTGCTGGTGTGGTTTTTTTTGTTGTTGTTTTTGGCACGTCGCCTCCGTGGGGTAAACAGTGTCTTTGCCAGGCTGACATCCTTTCCCAGCCGCTGGTGGTGTTTGCGGTATCAAAGCGGTGTTGTCCGCGGCCTTCTGTTTCCCTTTTAAATATATTCATTTCAGGAGCCGGAGATGGTGGGAGGGAGAGAGAAGAACGAGAAAGGGCCTAGCGGGGAGCTGAGATTTCAGATTTATCCATTCATGAATAATAATCAGGCTGAGTAATTCACAGTAAATGGGTATCCAAATTGGCTAATAAGGAAGGCTTTCACCTCAAACTGGAATTGGGCAAGGGACCGAGAATATCAACAGACGCTGGCTACGGTGTGCGTGTGAACGGGATGTGACCTGAATCGGCGAAATATGCAAACCAGCCTTCCGTGCGCCAACAAAATAAATAGGCGGCTCCTGTTTAGGAGACGAGCGGAAGAGAAGTCAAGAGTTGGCAGGTTGACAGCTTAGCAGCTTTCCCCGTTGGGGCTTCCCGTTGGCAGAGCGGCCTTGGTTAACTTCCTTCAGGCAGAAGGTCGAAGATTGGAGCGAAATCTAGACCTTCTGGTAGGAGAAGAAAATGAGAATTGCAAGGGGGGTGGGAGCGAAAAGGGCAGCGTAGCTAATGTCCAATGGGTTGATTCAATGAATGTTCTCCTGGACAGAATGTCGGTCAAGAGAACATAGAATAATAGTTGGAAGGGACCTTGGAGGTCTTCTAGTCCAAATGGTTGTCCAGTCTCTAGTAATGGAGCACCCACAATTTTTTCTCCTTTTTAATTTTTTAAATAAATTTTATTGAATAAACATTAAAAACAATTGAACACAGTGCGACTTTCTTGGCTATAATTTTGGCCATACAAGCTATATTATAGAGATACACATAACAGTTAATTTCCTTTTTTCCTTATGTTATTAGTATATGTTATGCCCCTGTCGGAATCTGACTCGGAGGAGGAGGCTGAACAGCTGACAGGGAGTGGGAGTGTGGCTCCATTGGCTGTGGAGGAAACCAGGGAAGGGCAAAGTCCGGCTGGGCAGAGCAGGGGAGAAGGAATTCAGAGGAAGACCCAGGCCCGCCCCTCTCGTCATCCTAGGGCACACAGAGAGGAACGGAGAAGGGAGCAACGTGGGTTGCGTGGCTTACGGGAGAGGAAAAGGCCCTGATTCCCTTCATTAGCTGCAGCTGGGAACACAGTATTTAAAAGGGGAAGCTGCACACAGCAAAGTTATTGGGAGCAAATCGTGAACTATCTGGTATCCTCGAGGCTTATCTGGGTTCCTGGCGTCTTCCCAACTGTGTGTGTTTTGCTGGGTTTTCAAGGCTGAAATTCCTTCTCCTGCCCTGTCAAGTTGATTACTGCAGCATGGTTTGTGTGGATTTTTTTTACAGTTTGTATGTACTTTGTTTTCGGACTGAATTTCCTCCACTTAAAGGCTATTCTTGGGAGAGTTTTTTTTCTCCAGCCGAAGGAAACCTGGACATTGGGGGCAAAGTTGGAGATAATAAAGGGACTCTTCTCGCTTATTTGACTGTGTTGCCTTTTTGCCACACCCCTTTGGGTCATCACAGTATAGTGCTAGCTGCATATTATTTCTATTTACATTTATATACAGTTATATACATATTTACAACCGTCTTTTATACTCGTGCATCCGTATCATCTTGTATTTGTCCATTATATTCCATTCTTTTTGGATTACAAAACTTTAATTTTCATTCCTATAAAATGTCAACCCTTTCTTTCTTTTTCCTTGACTCTAGCCATTGATACATTTTACTCCAGACTTCATAATACTCTGTCTCACCCTTATCTTTGATTTCTAAAGTTAGTCTGTCCATCTCTGCACAGACTAATATTTTTCTTATTATTTCATCCACAACTTCTGAAGGCAAGTTATTCCATTCCTATAGGGAATTCCTTCTTAGCTCTAGGTTGCTTCTCTCCTTGGTTCGTTTCCATCCCTTGTGTCTTGTCTTGACTATTGGGGCTTTGGAAAATAGTTTGACACACACACACACACCATCTTCATAGGATGGGCACCAGATTAGATCATGCATCCATCTTGACCATCAGCTTGGTATCTTCAAGATGATGCCTCCAGGAAATGTGGAGCTCATTTATGCAGAATTCTCAACCGAAAGAATTCTAGAGAGTAAATTTCGTAATGTTTCTAGAGAAACGAAGACCATGCCCGAGAACGCCATGAGCTATCTTCCTGCTAGCTCAAGGTTGACTCAGCCTTCCGTCCTTCCGAGGTGGGTAAAATGAGGACCCAGATTGTTGGGGTTTGCAAGAGGCTGACTCTGTAAAGCTGCTTAGAGAGGGCTGTAAAAAGCACTGTGAAGTGGTCTATGAGTCCAAGGGCTATGGCTATTGTAGGCCGACTCAGCCTTCCATCCTTCCGAGATCAGTAACAGGAGGACCCAAATGGTTGGGGGCTGACTCTGTAAACAGCTTAGAGGAGGCTGTAAAGCACTGTAAAGTGGTACATAAGTCTTAAGTGCTATTGCCATCTCCTTCTCCCCTCCACTCTCTCTCTCTTCTTTCCTCCCTCCCTCTCTCCATCAATCCATCCATCTACCTACCTACTTATCTATCTGTCCATCTATCTATCCATCCATGCAACTATCTATCTATCTATCTATCTATCTATCTATCTATCTATCTATCTATCTATCTATCTATCTATCTATCTATCTATCTATCTATCTATCTATCTTTCTATCTGTCTGTCTGTCTGTCTGTCTGTCTGTCTGTCTGTCTGTCTGTCTGTCTGTCTATCTATCTATCTATCTATCTATCTATCTATCTATCTATCTATCTATCTATCTATCTATCTATCACAGGGGTCCCCAAACTTCTGGGAGTTGAAGTCCACAAGTCTTTAAGTTACCAAGTTTGGAGACCTCTGATCTATCAGAATACCTTATTGCAGACTAACTTTGCCCACTGCCAGGAGTTCAATCCTGACTGACTCAAGGTTGACTCAGCCTTCCATCCTTCCAAGGTGGGTAAAAAGAGGAGCCGGATAGTTGGGAGCAAGAGGCTGACTCTGTAAACCGCTTAGAGATGGCCGTAAAGCACTATAAGGACTGTTGCTATTACGAATTCAGTTCGCAGCTCCGTTCTAGGCTCTCTCCGCTTCTTCAGGCATTCTGTTCCAAATTTCTCCTTCCATTTTTATTAGTTTCTTCTGCCACCAGGAGGCGCAGCCAGCACAACAGACAAGGAACAGCCAAAACAAACAGCAGAAATTCACAATTACAATAGTTCTCGATTTACGAAAGTTCATTTCGTGACCGTTCGAAATTACAACGGCACTGAAAAAAAAAGCGATGTAGGACCATTTTTTTTCACACTTAACGACCATTGCAGCATACCCTACAGTCACACAATTTACATTCGGATGCTTTTGACCACCAACTCACGTTTATGATGGCTGCAGCGTCCCCCGGTTCATGCAATCCCCTTTTTGCGAACTTCTGACCTGCAAAGTCCGTGGGGGAAGCCAGATTCACTTACCAACCGTGTGACTCATTTTACAGCCACAACGATTCATGGTAACAAATCTGCCACCACCACCCCAAAAAAACCGGAGTCATAAAATGGGGCAAAACTCAACAAATTTCTCACTTAGCAACATAAATTTCAAGCTCAATTAAAGACTGGCCGCCAAGTCACCTGTTCCAGTGCCATCATAACGTTGAACCGTCGCTAAATGAATGGTTGGACTCCGTAATGCTTTGCGCCGTGGGGTTAATGATAACCTTGGTGAGTTGAAAAAGCAAACCTAATGCCTTATAGAGGCAGTCCTCGGCTTACAACACAATTGAGCCCAAAATTTCTGTCGCCAAGCGAGACAGTCACTAAATGAGTTTTCCCACCACCACCAACCACTTCCCATTTTACGACCTCTCTTGCTGTTCTGACCAAGGCTTCCGAGCCCGTAATTATGCACATTCTTACTTTAAAAACTTACTTGTTTTATTGCAATGCTGGGAATTATTTTCATTCCCAGCCGATAATGAATCTCAAACATTCCCCTGAGATAAGCACCCACCTTTCTCTCCTGTGAAGTGCTGCCAATAACAGAAGTGTCCAATGAACTAGAAAGAAAACCAGCCGAACTTCAAGAATGAGTCTGAACAGAACAGAACCTTCCTGCAAAGGTTTCTCTACTTTTGCCTGACCTTTATACCTTAGGGGAGGGGCAATCACCTCCCAGCCTTACTCGCGAGTCGCCTCTTTTGTCTCAGCTGCCTTCCAGCAGCTCTGTGCATATGCACACTGGGAACAGGCTCCCCTTGTTCCTCTTCCTCACTGCTGCCAGACTCCGGAGGCTCCGGAGGCAGCACCCCACTCCCAGATGGTCCTGGCCGCATCTCTGCATCGGATGCAGGACCCTCATCTGAGTCCTCTCCAAGACTCCCAGACTGGTCCCCGTTCTTCCCCACTGTCCGATTCTGCTGCTTCCTGCACAGGCTGCCGGCGAACCACAACACTTGCAACAGATATTAAGTGAATCCATGCAGTTGTAAACTTAGCCCCACGGTCGCTAAAGTGAACCCGGGCCTTCCTCCGTTGACTTTGGCTTGTCGGAAGGTCGCAAAAGGGGAATCCCGTGAACACCGGGAGGACGCCACGACCATCATAAATGCGAGTCGGTGGCTGAGCGCCTCGATTTTTGATCGTGGGGCTTTTGATTTGGGTTGCCGCAAACCGTCACGAGTGCGTCAAACAGCCCTGAGTCGTTTTTTCCCCCCCTCCAGTGACGGTGTGACTTCAAACGGTCGCTAAATGCACTGTCGTAAGCTGAGGACGGACTGGAGTGGAGGAAAGGAGGCAGAAACGAACGCATTGGACAGCCAGGGTGGGAAGCGTGGTGAGCCTAACGAGGAGGAGCCAGTTGCTAGAGTTGGCGAGGAGGAGGAGGAGGAAGCGGCCACGGCATTTGCATGCAGCCCCGGCCTAGGGTTTGCAAGGCAAAGGAGCCGGAGGATGGCCAAAGGCCAAAGAGAGCTGGATTTGGTGAGAATGCGGAGCGGTTTGTCTGATGGCTGAGCGTGATTGACACTTACAAATTACCAGCCCGGAGTGTCAAGTCTTTGACCCCTGAGTAACATCTTCAGCAAGCTTTGAGATTTGCCAGCATTTTGTCATCTAATTACTGCAAATCCCTTGGAAATTCACTGGCTGGTGAATGCTTTAAGGCCCGGAGCCATTTTCGCCCAGGTACCTCAGCCTGGCAGATCGGTTTTTTCCTCCTCTTCTTCCCTCCCTTCTTCCTTTCCCTTGCCTCCCTCCCTCCCCCTTCCCTTCTCTTCCTTCCTCCCTCTCTTCCCCTTCTTTCCTCCCTCCCTCCCTCCCTCCCTTCCCTGCCCCTTCCTTCCTTCTTTCCTTCCTCCCTTCCTTTTCTTCCTTCCTCTTTTTCCTTCCTTCCTCCCTCCCTTCCTTTTCTTCCTCCCTCCCTCCTTTCCTTCCTTCCCTTCCCTTCCTCCCTCCTTCCCTCCCTCCCTCCTTTCCTTCCTTCCTTCCTTCCCTCCCTCCCTTCCTTTTCTTCCTTCCTTCCTTCCTTCCTTCCTTCCTTCCTTCCTTCCTTCCTTCCTTCCTTCCTTCCTTCCTTCCTTCAAGAAACAAATGGTGTAAGGATGCTGGTCTGCCTTAAGGGATGTCACCCATCCCAGTGGACTGCAATGTCTATCTGCACCAGTGATTTGAGCTGCTGATTTCTCGGTTCTTGCATCGACAATGGGCTGGTGGGCTGTCACAATTGTGTTTGTTACTTCAAGACATTTGATGTTAGGATATCTTGGATATTGGTCCCTCCAGAGGGATTAAATGCAGATTTGTAACCATCTCTTTCTTTCTCTCCCTCCCTCCCTCTTCCTCTCTCTCTCTCTCTCTTCTCCCTCCTCCCTGCCCTTCTTTTTCCCTCACACTCTTCTCTTTCTCTCTCTCCCTCCATCCCTCTCCTTTTGTCTTCCTCCCTCCCTCTCTCCCTTTCCCTCCCATCCCTCTCTCCTTTCCCCTCTCCCTCCCTCTCTCCCTATCCCTTTCACTTCCTCTCTCCCTTTCCTTATCCCTCTCTCTCCCTCCCTCTCTCCTTCCCTCCCTCACTCTCCCTCCTTCTCTCCTTCAGAGCTAAACGATAGTCAAGGAGACAACAGGAAGACGAAAAATATTTTAAATTCCAAGCAGACCACTGAATTCAAAAGCCACAAAGAAGACGCTTCGGGGCAAAAATTCGTGCCTTAAATTTCTCCCAGTTTTGGATTCCACCCCATAAAGCAAAACTTATGGGTACAGTATGAGCAGGAAACAGTATAAGTATTCCTCCTACTCCTTTTTTTTTAATAATGTGTGTGATTTTTTGGGGTGTGTGTGTGTAAATAATTGCTCTTTAAAAATGTTGTGTATAGATCCATCCAAATTATAATCTAAAGTAATAATTCCTTCCTTTTTGATGTCTGGTTTCTCTCCGTTTTCCCCATTCAACCTTAACAGCTGGTCATATAAACCTCCAAGTGGCCTCAACAACGGTCTCAAAGGATGCAAATGACCAGCTGTCTGCAAGGAATGTAAATCCTTCCATTCCTCACCATCCGGTCAGAGCTGAAGAAGCTTCTTGGATGAGAAGCGTAACGCCTTTAAAAGAAAGAAAGCAAGAAAGTCCAGTTGCCTCCTGAGCCATTTGCTGTGCCCGTTATGCAGCTCTGGGCTATGCAGCCCCTTCTCTGAACATCCCTTTGGCAGCATCCCTTCTCCTAGTCTCCCAAGGCCTTTCTCACATACATTACATCACGTAAACCATTACAGGTTTGTTTGTTTTTTTCAACAGACGAAATCCTTTTCCCCATTTCATGGAATGTATTCCTGGCCATCGATTTGGGGACCCAACTGAACCAAGCTAATGGGTGCCACTTATGCCTCTGGCTGGTGGAGCCAGAGGTCAGAACGGAGGGTGTTTAAAAACATGACAACGCCAACAGTGCCGGCTGCAGAGCCTGGCTGTGAGAAGTAGGCAGAGTCTGTGTCACAAAATGAAGCAAAGTCACAGTGCAGGAATCCGCACGGACGTCTTAGAATCCCATTACCGCCTCCTGAGGTGTGACATCAATGGCTGTCCCTGGGCCTTCAGAAAGACAAGCCGAATCTCATTCTCACCTCCAGCCAAGCTGTGCTGGTGAGAGGATTTTCTCCTTGCAACATTCTCTCCCTCTGTCTGTCTGTCTGTCTATCTATCTATCTATCTATCTATCTATCTATCTATCTATCTATCTATCTATCTATCTATCTATCTATCCATCTATCCATCTATCCATCTATCCATCTATCCATCTATCCTATCTATCTATCTATCTATCTATCTATCTATCTATCTATCTATCTATCTATCTATCTATCTATCTATCTATCTATCTATCTATCTCTATATCTATCTATCTATCTATCTATCTCTATCATCTATCTATCTATCCATCTATCTATCTATCTCTATATCTATCTATCTCTCTATCTATCTATCTATATACAGAGAGAGAGAGAGAGAGAGAGAGAGAGAGAGAGAGAGAGAGAGAAATATAGAGAAATATAGAAATATATAGAAATATATACAGTATATGGATATACATTTGTTTCAAGGAAAAAATCTTCTCACCAGCATGACTGGTGGATGGATGGATGGATGGATGGATGGATGGATGGATGGATGGATGGATGGATGGATGGATAGATAGATAGATAGATGATAGATAGATATATAATAGAATAATTGAGATTAGTTAGAGATAGAGATACATAGATGATAATAGATGATGGATAGGATAGAAATATAGATAATAGATGAGAAAGATAGATATCTAGAAGTAGAATGATAGGGGGAGAATAGATATATATATATATAGACAAATAATGATAGATAGGTGATAGAGATAATGATAATGATAGGGAGAATAAATAGATAATTAGAAGATGGATGGGTGGATGGATGGATGATAGATAGATAGATCTAACCAAGTTGGACAGTGGAGAGGATGCCCAAGATTGTGTCCCAAGGAAAGGAAGCATGAGGCAAACGAATCTTGAGAAGAGCAAAATTTCAAGATGATTCTGGAGGGCTCTGTTGGCGAGAGCAAGACTGGTGGAGTGTGGATGAGGAAGAGGATGACATGGGGAAAGGGCAAGTATAGGTTTCTGGAACAGGTCTTCCCAACCATGGCAACTTGAAGATGCGTGGGCTTCAATTCCCAGAAGCCTTTCTGGCTACCATGGTTGCGAATCGATGGGAAGGTTCTTTACCGTGTTGAGGTGGGACAACCAGTTCACATGTTTACTCTAATCCCAACCCTTTTATGGACCCTTGAAAATGGACTGTGGGTTCTAGTTCTGTCTTTGAGCCAGTCATTGCTCCTTCTGAGATTGTTGCCAATCAAAACTGATTCTTCTCCTCCGCCTCCTCCTCCTTCTCCCTTCTCCTTCCTTTCCCCTTCTCCTTCCTTTCCCCTTCTCCTCTTCTTCTGTTCCTCCTTCTTCCTTTTCCCCTTCTCTTCCCCCATCTTCTTCTTCTGCTTCTCCTCCTCTTCCTCCTCCTCCCTTTCCTCCCCCTCCTCCCCCTCCTCTTCCTCCTCCTCCAAGAATTGTTCCATGTTGGACTTGAGAAGGAACTCTGCCACAGATGTCTTTAGCACTCCATAAAACATTGAGTTTTGCTTTTACTGCAGTGAAACCAAGAACTAATTAGTGCTTCTTTCTCCAGTGAGTAAAACCCAAATGTCACACCATACTAGAGCTATTAAATCCCAAGAAAGCTGCCTCCCTGCATGGGGATGGTTCCATCTGCAGCCTCCTTATTGGGGTTTCCCCGTGGCAACTGGCAAGATGCTGTGATTTCAAGATGGCGGATCAATGGACCAACACACTGCCATGAGAATTAAAGATCGCCGCCTGCCAGGGAGCGTGGAATAATTCTCAGTGGCCATCAGACAAGTGACATTAGTTCCTCTATTGGTTTTTGTTTCTGTTTATCCAGAGAGGGAGCTTTCCACATCTACCCAACCTCAGCCTTGAAAAATCATCTCTCCAAATTGAAATGTGTTGATGTTGTTATCCAGGCGCTCAATTCTTTACACCTTCATCCAAACGGGTTGTTTCAGAAGGAAAACAAAATGAATTAAAAACAGCAGCCCAAGTAGATCCAGGGGGTTCCAAGCTACAGGTTGTTACCCTAGTTAGGAAATGTGTTCTTTTTTTTTTTAAAGTATTTTTATTTTATTTTTACAAACATTCCAGCTTTTCTTTAAACAGGGTGTCATCTGGGTACAAATATCTTGTGCCATAATATTTATGGTTCATACAATTTCCTTACCATAACAACAATAATTACAATACATTCTTATTTTAATCTACTACACATAATATATCTTATCATTGTAACCATCCCCTTCTTAACTCCTTCCCCTCTGTATTCATATGTTCATATATGTTCTATATCTATCTATCAATCAATCTAAATATATTTTCTACGTTCATATATTTAATTTCTAATTTCCGTTTTTCTTTTTCAACCATTGATAAAAATAATTCCCATATCCTATAATATTCAGTTTGCTATTTTTCTTTCATTGCCAGTGTTAATCTATTCGTTTCTGCACATTCTAGTATGTCTTCTTGTTTAGGCAAAACCTTAGCTTCCCACGGTGTCCTAACGCAACCGCTAAAGAGATTGCCAGGACAAATAACAATATTTAATATTTAGCCTACAGATGGCAAGAGTGAGAAACGCAGCCTGAGAAATGAGGGTAGGTTTCCAGCTGAAAAGAGAGAAAGAGAAAAGGACAGGGCCCAACATCTGGCTGTTCAAAGGAGAGAAGTTCACAGGATGAAGAAGAGAGACATAACTTGACAAACGCTCATCCAAAATTCCTGATCAATGACAGTCTTGGATTCCTTTTTAAAAATTATTATTTATTTATTTTTTAATCATTTCAATAATTCCATCTTCCATACATACAGTGTGTCAACTGGGACTCCGTGGTGCTTGTAAGTTGAGGATTATCTGTTACCTGAACATGGTTGGATGATCTCTCACCTCCTTCTGGCCATTCTTTGTCCTGCTCTCTGCTGCTAGTGGGATGGAAATGTGTTGGCAGGGAAACCATTAAGGAAAAAGAAGGAAAGAAAAACAGAAATATGAAGAAGGGTTGAAGGCATTGGGTACGGTTAGTCTAGAGAAAAGAAGGACTAGGGGAGACAACGATAGCAGCATTTCAATATTTGAGGGGCTGCCCCAAAGAAGGGGTGCTCAAGTTGGTCAACCTATTCTCCAAAACACCTGGAAGCGGGACAAGAAACAATGGATGGAAACTAACCAAGGAGAGAAGCAACCTTGGAATTGAGACATTTCCTAACGGTGAGGACAATTAACCAGCGGCACTTCAGAAGTTGTGGGCGCTCCATCACTGGAGGCTTTTAAGAAGAGACTCAACAATCGAGTGTCTAAAATGGTCTTGGGGGGGGGTCTCCTGCTTGAGCAGGGGGTTGGACTAGAAGACCTCCAAGGTTCCTTCCACCCCTATTCTGAAATCTATATAAAGCACAGGTCTTTTTTTCGAGAAGGAACTGATTGCAGGATTGGGGCTCCCTAGACGGCGATGCCAGACAGATCTGCTCCAGCACGGCCAAAGAGGTTTGTCGATCTGCTGGGATGCTCCATCAATGGCCGAAGCAACCCGTGATATTTCCTCCGCCATCTCTCTCTCTCTCCCCCCCCCCCCCCCACAACCTCCTTCATCTGAGAGGCCCGGGCTGCGCGCTTCATCTCTGCGCAAGCTGCTGAACTCCAAGGGCAATTTACAACCGCCCCGTCACTGCCCCTTGTGCCATCTCCCCGGCTTTATGGAAAGAGCCTTGGGGCGCCTGCTTGCCCCATCACTCACGAGGACCTCCTCCGTGAAGCCACCGTGGCTGCCATGGCAACGGGGCGAGGAGCTGGTCCTGCAGGATGATAAGTAGCCTTTGCAGCGAAGGGAAGGAGAAATTATGGGCAAGGTGGAGAGAATTGTGGTGAGAACAGGCCTCTGGGCTTTGTTGGGGTTGGGCTTTGGGTAGAAAAGCAGCCAGGCCCCCCAATAGCTTGCTTTTTGCTGGCTAAAAGCACCTAGTCTGAAAACTTGGCCTGCTCAAAAGGAACGCAAGAAGAAACCTGAGTTTGGGTTTGTAGCTGGTAAGTGAGAAAGACCTTGGGAGACCAGGTGAAAACGTGCTGCCAAGGGAATAAAACAGATAAGAGATGGCATAGCCCACAGCTGAATGGTGGTTGGGACAAGGGGCGGCTCGGAAGGGTTAAGGTGACTTACAGATTCAAGGTGCAAACGAAATCTTGTTTAAATGAAGCTTTCAGAACCAGCTGTGTTTGCCTTGCTGCAAATAGGCAGGAGTAACAGATCAACTGGGCCCATTGTCTGTGTTGCTAGAATCCTAGAGGCTGGATCCAGATTAGAGGGAACCTGTACAAAAACTGCATAACATTCATGGAGAGAGAGGGGGGATAAATGGATGATTGTGGACGGATGGATGGATGGATATAAGCTGAGAGAGAGAGAGAGAGAGAGAGAGATACTAGATAGACAGGTAAGCTTGAGAGGTAGATGCTAGGATAGATAGATAGATAGATAGATAGATAGATAGATAGATAGATAGATAGATAGATAGATAGATAGATAGATAGATGATAGATAGATAGAAGGATAGATAGATAGATAGATAGATAGATAGATAGAAGGATAGATAGATAGATAGATAGATAGAAGGATAGATAGATAGATAGATAGATAGATAGATAGATAGATAGATAGATAGATAGATAGATAGATAGATAGATAGATAGATAGATAGGCAGGCAGGCAGGCAGGCAGGCAGGCAGAAGATAGATAATAGACAAAATATATAGAAATGGTAGGTAGGTAGGTCATAGGTAGATAGATTTGATTGATTGATTGATTGATTGATTGAACGCACATTCACCCCATCTTCTGGCCATCATCTTCTCTCCACCAGCCCCATTCAACAAAGCTCACCTCCTCCTTAAGAGAAGAGCCAGCAGGACAGTAGGGAGACGTTCACCTTTCTTCTTGAAATTACCCTTTGGCCACCTTGAAGCTCTCCCCTATTAGCAGCGAGGCAGATGGAGGCCGACCAGGCCCCACCGGCCTTCCTCCTTGGGCTTTTTAATAAGCGGAAGCGAACGAGTGTCCAATCAATCATATTTAAACAAAAGCCACTCTGGCCCTAGGGCCTTTTAAAAAGCTGCTTATTTAATTAAAAGTCCCATTTTCCATATTTATGGCTCTTGATTCAGTTAAATATTAACTGCCTGGGCCAGGATGGGTTTATTCTTCCTAGGAAACTGCCTAGCAAGAGAAGATTCATCTGGGTTGCTCACATTCCATCGGAAACAGACAATCCCATCCTTGCTGAAGAAGACGGGACATTGATGGATTTGCTGTGTAGACTTGCAGCCAGGAACCGGGTATGTCTAGCTTAATGAAAAGAAGGTCTAGGGGTGAAAAGATAGCAGCGTTCCAGTATCTCAGGGGATGCCCCAAAGAAGAAGGAGTCAAGCTATTCTCCAAAGCACCTGAAGGCAGGAGAAGAAGCAACGGATGGAAACTAATCAAGGAGAGAAGCAACCTAGAACTAAGGAGGGATTTCCTAACAGAATAATTAACGGAATGACTTCAGATACAGATATAGATAATCAGAGATGGAAAGGACCTTGTAGGTCATCTAGTCCAACCCCCTGCCCAAGCAGGAGACCCTACACCATTTCTGACAAATAGCAGTCCAGTCTCTTCTTGAAAGCCTCCAGGGATGAAGCTCCCACAACTTCCGAGGGCAACTTCTGTTCCATTGATTGATCGTTCTCACTGTCAGAAAATTCCTCCTTATTTCCAGGGTTGAATCTCTCCTTGGTCAGTTTCCATCCATTCTTCCTTGTCTGGCCTTCGGGTGCTTTAGAAAAGTAGCTTGACCCCCTTCCTCCTCTCTGTGGCAGCCCCTCAACTATTGGAAGACTGCTCTCCTGTCTCCCCTGGTCCTTCTCTTCACTTAGACTAGCCAGGCCCAGTTCCTGCAATCATTCTTACGTTGTAGTCTCCTGTCCCCTAATCTTCTGGATGCTCCAACACTGAAGATTTTAAAGAAGAGACTGAACAGCCATTGGTCAAGAATGGCATAAGGTCTGTTGAACAAGGGGTTGGGCTAGAAGATCTCCAAAGTCCCTTCCAACTCTTGTTATTCTGAACTCAATTTTCTTCTTGGTGATACAGTTGAAACAAACTCAAGTGGAAAAGTGGTGGGTGCTCCATCCCTGGAGGTGGTCAAGAAGAGATTGGACAGCCGTTTGTCCAGAATGGTATAGGGCTTCCTGCTCAATCATGAGGTTGGACTAGAAGACCTTGAAGGTCCCTTCCAACTCTATAATACTGTTTTCTGTAAAATATATATATATATTGCTGAATCTAACCCATTCAACATTCTAGGCCAGCAAATGAATTCAGAAATCTCTTGAATATTGGAGTGATACCTAAAAGACTTCCTGAAGATCTGGAAATATTGAATTTATCAGACCAAAACACCCTAATTTTACAGAAAACCACCCTGCTTGGACTGCCTATATTTTCTCTGATGCTACTTTAAACATTCTTAGCTCCTCGCTTAGGGCTTGAATTATTAAGTTTCCACCCCTTGGACTATGAATCTAACTACGGGTTACTTACACTTACTTTATTTTTGCCTCTCTTTTTTTTAAAAAAAAATAAAATTAAATGTCCTTAATGTTTAAAAATAAATTAAAATATCTTAATTTAAATACCTCTGTCAAAACAGGGCTGCCCAGGTCAAAAAAAATATATGTCAAAACGGCAGTCTTGATTGAAGTCAACAATGTCATTTTTTTGAGGGGTGGAATTGTAGGTGCCCCCCGTTTGGAGAGAAAATATTTTTTTGAGTTTCTCGCTTTGTTTTTCTTTTAAATCAGATAAAAGGTCTTAGTTCTTTCCCCGCTCCCCATAAATAATGCTTCTTTATAGGGGGATCATGGCTGTCCCCTTAGGAATGTGTCTGTATGTATGACCACGTGTGAGAAAAAGATTCCCCTTTCTCCTTCCATTATATTCCTGTTGGTGAAACACGAATCGAATTTAATGAATTCTTTTCAGTTCGTGCTTATCTGTTGCAAACAGTCAAACACTTGAAAGCTTTGTTATCACCTCATTTGCTTGTTGCACCATCAATGACCTTGGCACTTGAGATGCAGAATGTCATCATTTCCCTAAATGTATGGTTAAATGTCTGTGGAGATGCTCAGTCAACCAGGTCATAGTTGTTTCAGAGGGGCTTTTTCCAAAAGCAACTGGGCTGTTTTTTTCCTTGAGGAAGAAGAAGATGTTTTGCTTTTCATCCAAGAAGCTTCATCAGTTCTGGCCAGAAACAATTATTGTTGTTTCTTCTTCTTCTTCTTCTTCTTCTTCTTCTTCTTCTTCTTCTTCTTCTTCTTCTTCTTCTTCTTCTTCTTCTTCTTCTTCTTCTTCTTCTTCTTCTTCTTCTTCTTCTTCTTTCTTCTTCTTCTTCTTCTTCTTCTTCTTCTTCTTCTTCTTCTTCTTCTTCTTCTTCTTCTTCTTCTTCTTCTTCTTCTTCTTCTTCTCCTCCTTCTTCTCCTCCTCCTTCCTCCTTCCTCCTTCCTCCTCCTTCCTCCTTCCTCCTCCTTCCTCCTCCTTTTTCCTTTTCCTTCTTCTCTTCCTTCTCCTTTTTCCTTTTCCTTCTTCTCTTCCTTCTCCTTCATCTCCTTCTTCCTCTTCTGCTTCTTTCTCTCTGTTCCTCTGCTTCTGCTTCTCCTCCTTCTCTTTCTCCTCCTTAATTAAATGTCATTTGTTGTCCAAAAATTACATGAGGCAGATTTCTAAAAGTAGGGGTGGGCCTTCCCTGGGATCCGATGAGTATAACCAGAGAGCTGCACAGTGGACCCCGAGAAATGAAAAACCCTCGATCCAGCCCTTTGGCCTTTAATCCAAAGGAAGAATTCCATTTTCTATGGCTAGCCTTTCTCTTTAATTCCTTTCATGCATCTCGGCATTTCGATAAATAAACGGCTTGCAGCCTTCCCTGCTCCAAGCCCTCTCTTCCCTCCACCCTCCCCCGCCCCCCAAAAATCTTATCTCCCAAAAATTGGGGTGGAGGGTGGGATGCTACAGAGAGGCCTCCAAATCTCCTAACAGCCCCGGTCCCGGGAGAGATTGGTGGAAACAACCAAGTCTCCCTTTTCATCACAGGTCCAGAAATCTCGTCTCATTTTCTTACCGAGCGAAATGAAATGACACCCCTCCCCCCGAGACCCCAATTTCAGCCCCCAAAGAGCCCATGTGTGTGTGTGTGTTTGTGTGTGTGCGCGCGCACTGGTGTGTAAAGGATGGCGACCACAGAGGCCGAAGGGGCGAGCAGTTTTTCCCAACCAAGCTGGTCCTTCTTCCTCCTGGGATGGTGGGATGGAAAGATGGAAGGGAGCAAAAAACCGGTTAGACAAGGGAGGGAAGGTGGGGTGGGGGGGAAGAGAGAGAGAGAGAGACACCAGGTTATCAGAGAAGTGTGAAGACAATAACGCAATCTGACATTTCTGAAATGAGACCCCCCTGGTTGCCTTGGCAACGGCTCACGTGGGAACCGTTCCCAGGAGACGGGGCGGATGTACTATAAATGATGTTTGATTAGAATTTAAATCATTTAGGTGGAGAGAAGATAGGCCTTTTGTCAGCGAGGGGGCCTGGGGAGGGGGTCAGCTGCCAGGCAGCTGGGCTCAAGTGTATTAGCCCGGGCATGTATAACGTCGGAGAAAGGAGGGGGGGGAAGGGAAGGCCAACGGGGCAGGGGGGGGGGCGCGTTGATGACTTTCGTCCTCTCCATCCTGTCACTTTACAGGAACCTCTCCATTCCTGCCCTGGTGGTGCTTGGCCAAGGATGGGGGAGCAAGGCTTCCCTCCCTCCCACCCACCCACCACATACCCCTTCCTCCTGAGACAAGGAGGTTGGGACTGCATGGAGAGGTCGCCGAAGTCGAAATGCCCCCACCCCCATGCCATGCCATGACTGGCGCCATCTTGACTTTTGGGGACCTGACCTGTTGTCAGCCCCACTAGGTTTGGGGATTTGGGCTCAAATGTTTGCTTCTCTTTTCCTACTTTTCTCCCCTCCGCTTCCTTCCTCCCTCCCTTCCTGTCTCTCTTTTCTTCTTCCCTCTCTCCCCTTCCTTCTTATTTTCTCCCTCCCTCCCTCCCTTCCTTCCTTCCTGTCTCTCTTTTCTTCCTCTTTCTCTCCCTTCCTTCCTTCCTTCCTTCCTTCCTTCCTTCCTTCCTTCCTTCCTTCCTGTCTCTCTTTTCTTCTTGTCTTTCTTTTCTTCCTCCCTCTCTCCCCTTCCTTCTTTCCTCTCTTTCTCTCTCTCTTTTCTTCCTCCCTCTCTCCCCTTCCTTCCTCTCTTCCTGTCTCTTTTCCTCCTCCCTCTCTCCCCTTCTTTCCTTCCACCTTTCCTCTCTCTCTTTTCTTCCTCCCTCTTTCACCTTCCTCCCTTCCTGTCTCTCTTCCCCTTCCTTCCTTCCTCCAGACACACACACACACACACACACACACACACACACACACACATACATATACACTATTTACAATTACACTTTTACTTTTATGTTATCTTTACTTTCTATTGTCTTGGTGGTTTTAATTGAAGACGTTTCATTACCCAACTAGGTAACATCATCCACAGTGCCAGAAGAGAGTGTTAAATATCAGCTCTCATTTTCCTATCCTAGCGAGTAGATAACCTATTCAAAGTCATGAAACGCAACTCGGGGGCCACCCAAAAGTCTTCTCTTCGGTGCCTGCAGATCATCTCAAGACGTCAAAAGTTGCAAAGTGGAAAACCGGCCTGAAGGAAGAGATGCAACTTGGCTGAGAACCGGGAATATTGTGCGGCGCCGAAGAGAGTGTGAGAAACAATTCCCGACAAGCCCACCGTTCCAGCCTTCGTGAACCCAGCTGGTTTTTTTTCCCCCTTTCCTTCGGTGTGAGTGTCTTTTAATTGGACGCTTGATAAAACGGCATAGCTGTTGCAGGTGCCAGATTGCGGCCTGCTGGGCACACCCAGCCTTGGGGCTGCAGGAAGGCTGTTTTAACAGCCGTGCATCCAGACACAAACTGCATTAGAGCCAATATTCCCAAGGAGCTAAGGATCTCGGTTTACTGCAACTGAGCTTCCTTGCATCCCATGGATCAAGGGGGAACCATTGCTAAGTGCTCGTGTTTCCTGCGGCTGGAGATGATGCATGTTGTAGGATCCAATCTGGGTCGGTCACCGGAAGCAGAGATTTGGTCTTCCAAGCTTTCGAACTCGTGCTGTAGCTGATCTTCTGGGAACTATTTCTATGGGGCCTGTTGTGTGTGGCTTTTTAGATGTTGATTGGAATATGTTGATAGCTGGTTTTTAAGAGTAGAATTAGAATTAGGAATAGAATAGAATAGAATAGAATAGAATAGAATAGAATAGAATAGAATAGAATAGAATAGAATAGAATAGAATAATAGAATGAAAACGAGAGAAGAGAAAATAGAGAATAGAATTAGAATTAGAAGAGAAAATAGAGAATAAAGAAAATAGAATAGAACAGACATTAGAAATTAGAGATAGAACAGAACAGAACAGAACAGAACAGCGGAGTTGGAAAGGACCTTGGAGGTCTTCTAGTCCAACCCCCTGCCCAGGCAGGAAACCCTACACCACTTCAGACAAATGGTTAGCCAATCTCTTCTTAAAAACTTCCGGTGCTGGAGCATTTTCAATTTCTGAAGGCAAGCCATTCCATTGATTAATTGTTCTAACTTTGAGGAAATTTCTCCTTAGTTCTAGGTTGCTTCTCTCCTTGGTTAGTTTCCATCCATTGCTTCTTTTCTTGCCTTCAGGTACTTTGGAGAGTGGCTTGACTCCCTCTTCTTTGGGGCAGCCCCTCAGATATTGGAAGACTGCTATTATGTCACCGCTAGTCTTTCTTTTCATTAAATTAGACATACCAAGTTCCAGCAACCGTTCTTTATATGTTTTAGCCTCCAGTCCCCTAATCATCCTTGTTGCTCTTCTCTGCGCTCTTTCCAGGGTCTCAACTTCTTTTTTTACATCATGGTGGCCAAAACTGGATGCATAAGGGTGGCCTTATTACCGAGGCCTTATAAAGTGGCATTAACACTTCACGTGATCTTGATTCTATCCTTCTGTTTATGCAGCCCAGAACTGCGTTGGCTTTTTGGGCAGCTGCAGCACACACAGCTGGCTCCTATTGAAGTGACTGTCCACTAGGAGTCCAAGATCCACTCCAAAGTCATTGGCTGTCGTTTGCTTGTGGTGTCAAGCCCCCGCCTCCTAAGTACTTGATAGGCTGGTGTGAAATCAGCCTTCCTGTTGATTGGCGGCCGGGCTTCAATCACTTCCCTGGCTGTTTTTGTGCCTGGTCGTCCGACAGTCGGAGGTTTTTGTCAGTTGATGGATGATCTGACTGTGCTGTTCTTCAAAACACGTATCACTACCTCTTACTTACTGTTCTTCATCATCTTTCGCACCTTCCCCTTATGGAGCCCTGGTGGTGTAGTGGTTCGAAGGCAGTTATTGCAAGCAAACTCTGCCCACAGCCTGGAATTCGATCCTAACCAGCTCAAGCTTGGCTCAGCTTTCCATCCTTCTGAGGTTGGTAAAAATGAGGACCCAGATTGTTGGGGTCAACATACAAATTAATACTGACCTTTTAAACTGCTCAGAGAGTGCTGTAAAGCATTATGGAGCCGTATATAAGTCTAAATGCTATTGCTATTATTATTATTTTCAAAACACCATGAGGTGCATCGTCTCTGAGCCCTTTGGCAGTCCGGTGCAATGATTAAATCATCGTCATCATCAAAAAAATATATGAATGAATACAAATGAATAAATTCTAGGGATGCATGTTGGCTTGTAATGGCAGATTATCTCAGATGGCCAACTCGCCGTGGCCAACTGACAAATGGAGCAATTTTTCCATGTCCAACTCTCCACGGGACAAGTGTGACACTAATATAGAAGAAATAGTGGAACAGAATCATTAAAGAAAGGGGGCCAAAGGAGGGACAAGATGAGATATGAACGGCAAAAATTAAAACAATTCTTTAACTGCTTTAAATGGTTGAGTTGACCATCCCATTCCGACCTTGGGAGAGACCACAGATGGCTGTTTTGTGTTGCATCAGGTAAGATAAGAAATGTAAGATAAGCAGGTGTATCTTTGTAGCAAGGCAGCGCTTGCCTGCTGATGAAGTTCCAACCGCCTCTCTGTTCCCAGCGTGCCCAAATATTTATTTTTTCTTTTTCTAAGAGATTTCTTTCTGCTCGTTGCCCTCCCTGTTAGAAAGTGTCTCATCAATTCCAGGTTGCCTCTCTCCTTGATTAGTTTCCATCCATTGTTTGTGTGTCTTGCCTTCCAGGGCTTTGGAAAATAAGCTGAGCTAGTTTAGATTAACACCTAGTTTAGTTTCACTGAGTTGGGAGGGACCTTGTAGGTCATCTAGTCCAACCCCCGCCCCCCCA
>NC_142021.1:3617329-3732329 GCF_049901735.1 Notechis scutatus | reverse complement strand
AACAACCGGGTTACTAACTGAAACAACGGCAGCGATTCCCTTAACAAATGTGGCCAAAGAAGAAGTCACAAAACGGAGCGAGACGCACTTAACAAATTTCCCCCTTAACAACAGAAATGTTGGGCTCGATTGCCATCCTAAGTCGAGGACCACCTGACGCTTGGGCCATTTCAAGCTAGCTTGCCTTGCAGGGTAGCTTTGCTGCTGTTGCTAATTTCCTTCACTGAGCAATCGGCAGGCTCGTTTCCTGTGGCGATGCCACGCCTGAGTTTTAATCCTCCGCCTCCTTTCCTCCCCCGGCGACCTGAAGATTGAAGCCTTTTAACCGGTGAAGACCCTCTCCTCATTACGCTTCCTTTGCCCTTTCATTTCTCCCCTTTTTATCATTTTTCAAAGCTGGACAACGGCCCGTGGAAGAGTTTGAATTGTGCCTTCCAGATGGAGACGTTACTGTCCACGGGGCCGTGGGAGCGACCGAGCTTCTAAGTACAGCCAAGACAGGTAAGGCTGGATGGAAAATCCAGGGCTGCGGAAGCTGCCTTGAGGACAGGAAGGCGGTGCTCCCCTTTGGAAGGATGGTCTGAAAAGTTGGGCGCCAAAATGTAAAGTTCGGCTGTAACTTAAGATCACGATGTGCCAGAAAATGAACTTAAGCAGAAGCTTTGAAGAACAAAATCTAACTTTAATTGATCAAATAAGGTTAGGGTAACACCTTTCCTCGCATACACACAAGATAGATATGTGAGGAAAGTTACAAAGCATATACGGCAAGTAGGGTCTTCTTATACCTTTAAAATCCTTACAAGTAGAGTAACTGCATTGTAAAACACTCTTAACTTAGATTTACATCTTTCTTGCAAAAGATAAATGTCTTTCTGGTATTGTTTCTCTTTCATGATCCCTTCTCCTATTGTCCTGCTAATTGATCACCTAAGAGGGACTTCAAAAGCGTGGATTCAATGGAGAGGAGGATCTTGATGGAGAGGAGGGATTGGTGCGGTGGCCCAGAGGCGGAGCTCTCGCCTCACAGGCTGTGAGTTCGATTCTAGGTAGAGGCTGATAATTTCTCTCTCTGGGCACACTGAGAATATATCTGCAGAGCAAAACTGCGTACTGGCAACAGGGAGGGCATCTGGCCATTAAAACACTCTGCTAGCTCCATTCAGTGTCCCAGACTCCACCCCGCAAAGGGTGATGGGGTCATTAAAGGAAGATGATGATGATCTTGATGGAGGAAGGGAACGTCTGTGTCCCAAAGAGGTTGAGACTCTAGAAAGAGTGCAGAGAACCAAGATGATTGGGAGACTGGAGGCTAAAAGATGTGATAAAAGGTTGATGGAATCGGGTATGAAGAGACGGACTAAGGGGGGACAGGATAGCCGTCTTCCAATATTTCAGGGGCTGCCACAGAGAAAGGGGGAGGTTCAACCTATTCTCCAAAGCACTTGGAATAAGAAGCAACAGGTGGAAACTAATCCAGGAGAGAAGCAAACCTAGAACTAAGGAGACATTTCCTGACTGTGAGAACAATTCATCAGTGGAACGACTTGCCTCCAGAAGTTCTGGCTGCTCCAACACTGGAGGCTTTTAAGAAGAGATTGGATAACCATTTGTCTGAAGTGGTGGAGTATTTCCTACCTAAGCAGGGGGTTGGACTAGAAGACCTCCAAGGTCCCTTCCAACTCTGTTAATTCTGAAAGAAAGACACTGGGGATAATAAAACCATTTCAGACACCCCAGTAATTCACATGACTATAAAAGAACAAGGGGGTACCCGTGAGTCAGATTATTTGTAGCTCAGAGTTGAACCGGGGGGTTTCCCTTGATGCTGGTGGTTTTCTTGCAGACATTTTCATCACCCAACTAGGTCACATCATCAGTGCAAGAGAGGGTGGGGTTTGCTCCCAAACAACGGTCTTGCCCGCAAAACAGCCAAACTCAGCACCAAGCATTCCAAGAGAATATTTGTCGATCAGGGTTGAGCTGTAGAGTTTCTGGTGCTCTCTGAGCTTGGTTCATTTCTTGCAGAACTGTCGTTACCCAACTAGGTAACATCATCAGTGCCAGGAGGAGGAGGAGGAGGACTGTGGGGTCCTTGGTGCTCTGGGTGGGGCAATTAATACTGATGTTTGTCTACTCGGGTTAAACTTTTTAACGTTAAACCTTTCAGCCTCTTGTTTGGTCTGCTTCTGCTCTACAAGCAGAGAAAGGAGCCAGCAAAAGAAGGCTGGCTCTTCCCTAATGCAGTTTGTCTCTTGTGTGTTCTGCGTGCTGGTCGCCTAGACGTGCCATATATATTGAAGCTGGAATCTCATCCCCACACCACCTGTTGGCCTGGCCGGACTCTCTATTTGCTGGCGCCCACTTTCCCAGATAAGCAGCGTTGGGTGAATGCCCTGGAATCTACGGTGGCTGGAGGAAGAGTTTCCAGAGAAAAGGCAGAAGCCGATGCTGTAAGTGGAAGGGAGGGGAAAGAGGGAGGGAGGGAGGGAGGGAGGGAGGAAGGAAGGAAGGAAGGAAGGAAGGAAGGAAGGAAGGAAGGAAGGAAGGAAGGAAGGAAGGAAGGAAGGAAGGAAGGAAGGAAGGAAAAAGATAAAAAAGATAAAGATAAAGATAGAAAGGGAAAGAGAAAAAGGAGGAGGAAGGAAACAGGAAGAGAAAGAAGAAAGGAAAGAGAAAAAGTGAAAGGGGGAGAGGAAGAAAGGGAGAGAGAGAAAGAAATGAAAAGAGAGAGAGAGAGAAAGGAAGGGAGAGGGAGGGAAGGGGAGAAAAAGGAAGGAGGAAGGGAGGAGAAATGAAAAAAGATAAAGATAGAAAGGGAAAGAGAAAAAAAGGAGGAGGAAGGAGACAGGAAGAGAGAAAGAAGAAAGGGAGAGGGAAAAAGAAGGGGAAAGGAAAGAAAAAGAGAGAGAGAAAAGAGAGGAAGGGAGAGGAAGAAGGGAGAGAGAAAGAAAATAAAAAGAAAAGAGAGGGAGAAAGGAAGGAAGAGGGAGGGAAGGGGAGAAAAAGGAAGGCAGGAGAAACGAAAAAAGATAAAGATAGAAAGGGAAAGAGGAAAAAAGGAGGAGGAAGGCGACAGGAAGAGAGAAAGAAGAAAGGAAAGAGAAAAAGTGAAAGGGAGAGAGAGGAAGAAGGGAGAGAGAGAAAGAAATGAAAAGAGAGAGAGAGAAAGGAAGGAAGAGGGAGGGAGGGAAGGGGAAAAAAAGAAGGCAGGAAAGAGCAAAAAAGAAAAGGCGAGAGAAAAAAGGGAGAGGAAGGAGAGAGGAAGAGAGAGAAAGAAAAAAGAGGATGAAACAAGGAGAAAGGGAAGAAGGGAAGAGAGAACTCTTAATCGGGGAGTGGACTCCCTCTCTCCTCTCTCTTTCTCTCTCTCTCTCTCTCTCTTTCTTTGCCAAAGCCTCCAGTTCTTGATCGCTCGGCCAGGAGCGATTTCTTAATCAAAATCATTGGCTCCGATTCGTTTCCCCACCAATGCCTTTAATCTTCGAAACAAAAAAAATGCGGGCTGGAAATGCAGTTGGTGTTCCTCTTCCCGAATGCCTTCTGCAGAAAAAGCTCCGTGGATGCACATGAATTGCACTCTCCCAAATAAGAGCTCGGGATGGCTTTCAAGAAGTGCCATTATAGCGACTTTGATGAACTGCAATGGATCGCCTTGAAAAGCCATCAGTGCACGTCATCCTTCGGCTTCTAGTAGGGCCTTCATTGCTGAACAGGCTTATCCAAAAGTTAACTGGGTGTCTGGAGCTTTTACGATCCCTCTCCGAGCACTAAAAAACAGAAATAATATCCAAAGGGCCTCGTAATAAGTACCTCTGGAGATTTCCAACAGATCTTTGCGGCTTATTAACCTGGGCTAATAAGAGACATGGTGTTCCAGCTAGGAGGTAGCAGGATATCTCTCCACACAGCAGAAATTGGATTAAATGGGATGTATGGGGAACCAGCAAGGAGTCAGAAAAGCCGGGCTTTTCCTAAGAGTAAAATAGCATTATTATTATTTTTTAGAGCCAGATTTAATATCCTCCCCTCGGCGCTCCTGCGGGGCAGATGATAAAAACCCCAAAAGCTAAGCGAAGGGGTACATGTGGCAATGGGGAAGCTGAAGGTATCCCACAAGTCCGATTGCACTGCAAGTCAACATCGGATCGATGTCCGTTCTCCCTCTATTAGAGAGACTCTTAGGGATAGCAAATATGTCTCCATCTTCTTCAGGATCCAAATCCAGCTGCTGCTTGTCCAGTAGCAAAACGTCGTGCCGCTGGAACGAGGGCAAAACACCTATAAAGAACGAAAGAGGCTTATTTTGTATGATTTGCCTTCACTTAGCTATTTTTCCCAATCAATTCTAGAGAATGTATTTATTTTATGATGAGCCGTGGTGGCGCAGTGGTTAGAATAGGGTACTGCAGGCTACTTCTGCTGACTGCCGGCTGACTGCAGTTTATCAGCTCGAATCTCACCAGGCTCAAGGTCGACTCAGCCTTCCATCCTTCCGAGATTGGTAAAATGAGGACCCAGATTGTTGGGGGCAAGAGGCTGACTCTGTAAACCACTTAGAGAGGGCTGTAAAAGCACTGTGAAGCGGTATATAAGTCTAAGGCCTAAGGGCGATTAAGAATTGTGGTGGCACAGGGGTTAGAATGAAGAATAGCAGGCAATTCTGCCCACTGCCAGGAGTTCGATCCTGACTGGCTCAAGGTTGACTCAGCCTTCCGTCCTTCCGAGGTGGGTAAAATGAGGACCCAGATTGTTGGGGTTTGCAAGAGTCTGACTCTGTAAACCTCTTAGAGAGGGCTGTAAAAGCACTGTGAAGCGGTCTATAAGTCTAAGGGCTTTTGCTGTTCTATCCTTTCACAAGGTCCTGAAGGCGTGGATTTGCCAACAGAACCCAGAGTGGGATGGAGCCGATCAAGTGGCTTATCTGATTGATTGTTGTCACCACTGGGGTGGGGATTATTGTTTTATTATTTTAAAGCCTTAGGCCAGTTTTTCCAGTGCTGTTCTAACTTCAGGCGAGTCACTATGATTGTAAATCAAGAATTATTATGTTACTAGCTCTGTACCCGTGCTTTGCTACGAAACTATGTGGTGGGGCTTAGTTCTTGAGGGGGGGAACAAATTCTGCCTCTGCCTACCAGCATCCATCGGTATTCATCTGGCTAGCGTCCTGTCAGTGTGTGAGAGAGTTGAGGGCTGTTTGGAAACTGAAACAGTATTTGCTGTGTGAGCATGAAGGAGACAGCAAGGAGCCTGGGCATGGCTTAGCTCAACTGTTCTGTACTAAAGCTGCTTGATGCTGTGAAACCAAAACGGAAACTCCTCTCCTCTGCTTGTGTTTTGCATTTGGAACAGATTTCTTTTCAGGTGGGCAGGGGGAGTCAAACTCCTTAGCATCAGAGCATGTTAATAATAATAATATAGGAAATACTAAATGCTCTGATGGTCATTTGGAAAAATCCTTTCTTAGTGAGCCCCTAGAAGCCAAGAGGAACATAGGTGCCAAATTTCAAGTTTGTAGACGTTACGGTTTTTGAGATTTTGTGATGATGCGTGAGCGGCATTTCGCTTTTATATATATATATATATAGATAAGATTCATGACCAGCCTCTGAAGTGACCTTTCTCATCCACCTCTTCCCCTTCTGCCTTCCTGCACAGAAACTCCTTGGAAATTCTCTCTTGAAGCTGGAAGGAGAAGACCGGTTGGATATCAACTGCACTTTACCCTTCAGCGATCAGGTAAGGGGTCTCTGGCTTCAGCTCACTTTGTGGCTCCTGAACAGAGAAGCCCATTTTAAGTTTTGAATAACTGGCAAATTTATTTATGTATTCCATTTGCCTGCTGCCCCTCTCTGGCCAACAGCTGAGTCTAAAAGCCATTGTGGCACAGTGGTTAGAATGCAGTACTCTAGGCTGCTTCTGCTGGCTGCCGGCTGCCTGCAATTCGGCAGTTCGAATCCCACCAGACTCACGGTTGACTCAGCCTACCCTCCTTCCAAGGTCGGTAAAATGAGGACTCAAGATTGTTGGGGGCAAATAGTCTGACTCTGGAAACCACTTAGAGAGGGCTGTAAAGCCCTGTAAAGTAATATATAAGTTTAAGGGCTATTGCTAGGAGACTAACTAAAGATAACAAGAAAAATATCAAAATAACGACTACTTAACGTTAAAATGGACTCCGATTTTAAGTACAGAGAGTCCTCAACTCGCAACTACAATGGAGCCCAATCTTTAGGTTGTTAAGTGAGACATTTGTTTAGCGACTTTTGCCCCCCGTTTGATGATTCTGGATCATCCAAATTTGGATCATGGGACCATGGGGGATGCTGTAGCGGTCGTAAGTGGGAACAACGCTTATCAAGTCTTTTTTTCCCCAGTGCTGTTGTAACTTCGGACGGTCACTAAATGAACTGTTGTAAGCTGAGGGCTACCTGTAGGCCCGTGATGGTGAACCTATGGCACGCAGAGCCATTTGTGTGGGCACGCGAGCCCCAAGCGAAACTTACCTGCACTGCGCACGCATGCGCCTCCCAGTTGGATTTTCGGCCCGTTTGAGGCCTTTTTCGGCCTCCTTGAGGCTCGAGGAAGCCTCTGCAGCCTCAGGAGGCTGAAAAACGGGCCTTCTGGAAATACCGGAAGTGCCGAAACGGGCCCTTTTTTCGGCCTTCCGAGGGTGCAGAGGCTTCCCTCGAGCCTCAGGGAGGCCGAAAATGACCTCAAACGGGCCAAAAATCGGCTGGGAGGCACACACATGTGAGGGGGCATGGCAGGTGAGGGGGCGTGGCAGTTGCACACGCATGTGAAGGGTGGGCAGGGTACATTGCATTGTGGGTGCTGGCATGGGCGCACTTTCGGCACACCGCAACAAAAGGTTCGCCATCCCTGTTGTAGGCCTTTGTCAAAATAGCCCAACTTCCTTGTTGTGTGTGTCAAAGCCAGATGGTCCCCAAACTTGGCAGCTTTTTTAAGACTTGTGGACTTCAACTCCCAGAATTCCTCAGCCAGCATACTGGCTGGAGAATTCTGGGAGTCGAAGTCCACAAGTCTTAAAAGTTGCCGTGTTTGGGGATCTCTGGTCAAAGCGTTTTTTTGCGTTTTCCTTTTGAGCCGCCCAGTGGCCTCCTCTCTATGCCTTTGATTGACGCAGGGATGTGTCAATCCTGTTGGACAGGTGGTCCTGGTGGGGGCCGAGGAAGGACTTTACGCCCTGAACGTGCTAAAAAATTCCTTAACGCATGTGCCCGGGATTGGAGCCGTCTTTCAAATCCACCTCATCAAGGACCTGGAGAAGCTGCTCATGATTTCAGGTAAGGAAGACGTCAGAAACGGCACCTTGGCTTTACGCGCACAAGAAACTATCTCTCTGCTCCCTCCCTTGTGCTGCTTGAAATCAAGGACAACCCGCAAGAACTTTTGAATCTGTGCCCTTACTTTCAGATCGATCTGAACCATGAGGGCTAGAAACTTGCTTTTCGAAAACACTGGCTCCTGGGACTCATGTCTGTTGGCTCTCCAGGCAATTATTTTATGCGTGCTGTCTTCAACAGCCTAGAATAATTTTATTTGTTCACACACACACACACACACACAGACACCACCCACCTCACTATCAAGTGGCTGTTCCTTTTTATTCTGCGGGCCAGAATTGAAGGTGTGTGTTTTGTTGCCCTCCGAGGATTCGAACTCATCCTCTACGTATAGGGGAAGGAGTGGCAGAACCTAGGGTGGAGTTAAAAGAGGGGTCAGCCTGGAATCCCTACGTAGCCACAAAGGAGTTAAGTCCAACCTCCCTTGACTGCTCTTCATGCTGTAGCCATTTCATGCCAAAACAACCAGACATGAGTCCCCCCCCCCATGACATCTCTCTGCTAAACAACCAATTCCCATGATACTGTCTATGCTCTAGGACCGTGATGGCGAACCTATGGCACGCATGCCACAAGTGGTACGCAGAGCCATTTGTGCTGGCACGTGAGCCGCAGATAAACTTACTTCACTGCGCATGCGCGCATCTCACAGTTGATTTTTTTTTCGGTTGGTTTGAGGCCTTTTTGGCCTCGCAGAAGCTTGGGAAAAAGCCTCTGCAAGGCTTTTCAGGACGATAGGCCCGTTTCGTCACTTCCTGTAATACTGGAAGTGACAAAACGGTCCTATAATTCGTCCTGAAAGCCTTGCAGAGGCTTTTTCCCAAGCCTCTGGGAGGCCGAAAAGGCCTCAAACCAACCGAAAGATCAGCTGTGAGGTGTAGTGCAGGTAAAGGGGTGGCTGGGGGAATTGTGCAGTGGGGGGGCGCATTGTATTCTGGGTGCTGGCATGCAGGGCGTGCAATTTTGGGCACAGAAGCCCAAAAAGGTTAGCACCACTGCTCTAGGACGTCAAGCCACCTGATTATCTCTCTCATCTTTTCATCTTTCCTATTTCCTTAGCTTCTGATGACTATAACTGGGTTGTTTGTATCTCATGATTTATGTAGGTTGTCTTTAATTTAGGATCCTATTACAATTTTTGTTGTTTGCGCACTTAGTATCCTATGACCATCACTGCATGCTGTAGGTTACGCTTTATGACGATGGTACCTTCTGATCACGGTCATGATTTACCACTTGTTGCTTGTGTGCACACTGAGAGCTTAAGCACCGGAGACAAATCCCCTGTGTCTCCAATCACACTCAGCCAATAAAGGAATTCTATCTCTCCGTGGCATGGTTTCCCCAGGAGACGAAAGGGCGTTGTGCCTTGTGGATGTGAAAAAAGTGAAGCAGTCCCTCGCTCAGTCCCACCTCCCAGCTCAACCTGATGTCTCCCCCAATATTTTTGAGGCTGTGAAAGGCTGCCATCTTTTTGCGGCTGGCAAGGTAAGTAGTAATTAAGTAAGTAACCCTCCATGCTCTCAGTCATTCACGGAACAATGCGTGGACACAAATGAAAATAGTTGGACGAGCAGGAGCAAAAACGGTCAGTTACTAAGATTGTTGGATGAGCAGGCACAAAAACAGCCAGTTACTAAGATAGTTGGACGAGCAGGCACAAAAACGGCCAGTTACTAAGATTGTTGGACGAGCAGGAGCAAAAACGGTCAGTTACTAAGATTGTTGGATGAGCAGGCACAAAAACGGCCAGTTACTAAGATAGTTGGACGAGCAGATACAAAAAAGAGTCGTACATGTGAAAAATGGTCCTAAGTCACTTTTTTCAGTGCCATCAGAACTTCAAACAGTCACTAAATGAACTGTTGTAAGTCGAGGACTACCTGTATCTCCCTAATGTGAGGCCAAGCAAGTAAGCAAGCAGGCCTGGCCCCAGCCCTCAAAGACAGACCCTGACTTACAAACTTTCATTCCGTGTAAGCAAATGACTGTTACTGACGTGTTTGGCCTCTTATTGATTGAATCCGATCCCCGGCATTGCCAGCCTCTTTCCCATATAGGCGCTTCTGTTGGCTTCCTTTGACAGATCGACAACGGGTTGTGCATCTGCGCGGCCATGCCCAGCAAAGTCGTGGTGTTGCGTTACAACGAGAGCCTCAGCAAGTACTGCATCAGGAAGGTAAAGGGACTTCTGGGTCCGTGGATGCCCAACCATGTCTCCAGTGAAAGGCTGGTGGCACCTCCATTAGATTCATTGAATTGGACCACGTCTCCTTCTCTTTAACCTGCCTGCTGTCAACTCATAAAACATTCCTATGCCTGTTTTAATAGTTGCCATTAAAAAAAGAAGGGGGGGGAGGAAGGAAATCTGGAAGAGCCGTGCAGCGGTTTGGAAGCGAAAGTACATTCCAAGTCTTTATCTTTAAAAGACTGTAACTAAACTACCAGAGCTTCAGCCGGGAAGGGTTTTTTTCTCCCATGAAGGGAGAACTTTGCTGACTGAGCTTGTGCACATTGTTGGTTTTTTGTTTGTTTTTTTGTTTTGCTCTCGCAGGAGATCGAAACCTCGGAACCCTGCAGCTGTATCCATTTCACCAATTACAGCATCATCGTGGGGACCAATAAGTTCTACGAAATTGAGATGAAGCAGTACACCCTAGAAGGTAGGAATCCCTTCTTGACGGCCTGCTTTGGAGGGAGAGCATTCAAAAGGCTGTGGGGGTAGGGGCGATGGTTCAGGCCTTAGCAATAGCAGTCTCCCTTAGACTTATAGACCGCTTTACAGCCCCTCTCTAAGCGCTTTGCAGAGTCAGCCTCTTGCTCCCAACCACCTGGGTCCTCATTTCACCCACCGTGGAAGGACGGAAGGCTGAGTCAACCTTGAGCCTGCAGAGATTCGAACTGCAGGCAGAGTTTTCCTGCAATGCTGCTTTCTAACCACTGCGCACGAAGGGAGGGAGGGAAGGAATGAAAGAACGAAGGAAGGAGAAAAGGAAGAACAATAGCAGAGAAGGAGGAGAAGGAAGGAAGGAAGACCAATGGCAATAGCCCTTAGACTTATACAGCTTCCAGGTGCTTCCCAGCCTCCTCTAAGCGGTTTACAGAGTCAGCCTCTTGCCCCCAACAATCTGGGTCCTCATTTACTGACTTCGGAAGAATGGAAGGCTGAGTCCACCATGAGCTGGTCAGGATCAAACTGCTGGCAGTGGGCAGAGTTTGCCTGCAATGCTGCTTTCTAACCACTGCTCACGAAGGGAGGAAGGGAAGGAACGAAGGAAGGAAAGAGAAAAGGAAGAACAATAGCAGAGAAGGAGGGGAAGGAAGGAAGGAAGGAAGGAAGGAAGGAAGGAAGGAAGGAAGGAAGGAAGGAAGGAAGGAAGGAGAAAAGGAAAAA
The DNA here is from genome assembly GCF_049901735.1 of Notechis scutatus. Taxonomy (NCBI): domain Eukaryota; kingdom Metazoa; phylum Chordata; class Lepidosauria; order Squamata; family Elapidae; genus Notechis; species Notechis scutatus. Next base: position 3,721,565 of record NC_142021.1, on the reverse strand, counting down.
CTGCAATGCTGTATTCTAACCACTGTGCACGAAGGGAGGAAGGGAAGGAACGAAGGAAGGAAAGAGAAAAGGAAGAGCAATTGCAGGGAGGGAGGGGAAGGAAGGAAGGACAATAGCAATAGCACTTAGACTTATATACCGCTTTATAGTGCTTTACAGCCTTCTGTAAGCAGTTTGCAGAGTCAGCCTCTTGCCCCCAACAATCTGGGTCCTCGATTGACCCACCTCGAAAGGATTGAGTCAACCTTGAGCCAGGTTAGGATCGAACTCCTGGCAGTGGGCAGAGTCGGCCTGCAATGCTCCGTTCCAGCCTCTGCGCCACCGCAGCTCTTTGGTGTAGGTTTCCAGGCAACGTCCGGCTTTCACCAAGGCTGAAATGTGTCGTTTTAGAATTCCTGGATAAGAATGACCACACCTTGGCATCCGCTGTCCTTGCATCTTCCAACAATAGTTTCCCAATCAGCATCATCCAGGTGAACCCAGCAGGGCAGAGGGAAGAGTATCTGCTTTGCTTCCATGGTAAGTTGATATGAGAGATGGTGGACGGGAAGCAGGGAGCTGGTGTAATAGACTGGGGTGGAGTGGAGTGGAATGGAATGGAATGGAATATATGGAATTGAGTGGAGTGGAATGGAGTGAAATGGAATGGAATATACGGAGGTGAGTGGGGTGGGGTGGATTAGGAATAAGAATGGAGTGGAGTGGAATGGAATGGAATTAAATGTGTGGAGTGGAATGGAATTGAAAGGAATATATGGAATGGAGTGGAGTGGAGTGGAATGGAAGGTATGGAATAAAGTGGAATGAAGTGGAGTGGAATTGAATGGAATATATGGAGTGGAATGTATGCAGTGAAGTGGAGTTGAATTGAGTGCAATGAAGTGGAGTGGAATAGAAATAGGAATGAAATGTGGAAGTGGAGTGGAATTGAGCGGAATGGATGGAATGGAATGGAGTGGAGTGGAATGGAATAGCTTTATTGGCCAAGTGTGATTGGACACACAAGGAATTTGCTTCTGCAATCATGTCTCCCCTAGTCCTGTGGTTTTTCCCCCCCATTAAACTAGTCAACATCCAATTTCTGCAACCGTTCTTTGTAAGTTTTAGCCTCCGCTCCCCTAAACATCTTCGTTGCTCTTCTCTTTTTAGTGGGGGGGAGGGGGGAGAGAAATTTCCCATCTTGAGAATTTACTAATTGCTGGCTTAAGGACAATTGGATTTCGGGACTCTTGGCAGACAGTATTTCTTTCTTTCTTAAATATCCCACTTCAATTACAGTATTATTATTATTTTTTCCAACTTCCTTGCAGAATTTGGGATTTTTGTAGACTCCTATGGAAGGCGCAGCCGCTCAGACGACCTGAAATGGAGCCGCCTGCCTTTGGCATTTGGTGAATATAGGATTTATCTCTGACTTCCTTGCTCGGCACGGAGCTCATTGTGGTATTTTTTTGGAATGCGGAGGGTTGGAAAATTACTCCAGGAAAATTCATATCCTTCAGAGATTTAGCTTTTAAAAAAATACAGGTAATCCTTGACTTAGGACCATAATTCAGGCCCCAAAAGATCTGTTGATAAATGGGATGTTTGTTGAGCTTTGCCCCATTTCAGGACATTTCTTGACACCGTTGTTAAGTGAACACACTGCGGTTGTTAAGTTAGTAACACGGTTGTTAAGTGCTCCCCCGTTGATTCCGCTTGCCAGTTGGTCACAAAAGGGGATCCCATGATCCCAGGATGCTGAGTTAGTTGCCAAGGGTGTCTGGATTTTGGTCACGTGACCTTAGGGATGCTCCAATGGTCATAAGTGTGAAAAACGGACGTAAGTTCGCTTTTTGGGGGGGGCATTGTAGCATTGAATGGTCACTAAGTCCAGGACTGCGTGCCTTGGCAAAGCTACACAAGGAAAAAAGAATCTAATAAAAATTACCTTTCCCATTCTAGCATCTCTTGTAGGTATGTAGGTCAGTTTTTCTCAACGTTCAGTGTTCTAACCTAGACCTTCCCAAGATCATGAAACCATCCCGATAAAACCCCTTTTATTTAGGTTAAAAGGAATTCCTCTCCAGCTAAGTCCCAGCCAACAGTCCTTCGAGAGAGTTCACAATTACAGATCTTTATCAGGCTTGGAGAGTTGCCAGGCCGATAGATTCCAAACGCCACGCTGTAGGAACAGATCTTCACCCTCATGAATTAAACGAATTGTCTCCTGCAAGCACCACTCCCCTTTCGCTCCTCTTTATTCCCTATGGAAGGAGCCATTCACCGTCCACCTGTGCCCTTACTCCCAAGTTGAGTGTTTCTTAACTCTTCTGGCAGCTCTGTGCATGCGCACACTAGGAACAGGCTCCAGCTGCTCTTCTTCCCCACTGATCTCCGACTCCAAACGCAGCTGATAACTGTCAGACGGCCCTGGCCTCGTCTCTGCCTCCGACGCAGAGCCCTCGTCAGAGCCTTTCCCAGACTCCAGGACTGGCCCATGTTCCCCCCCCCCCTTCAAACCTCCTCACTGTCCAAGTCTGCTGCCAGCTCCGCTGGCCGCTGGGTGGGCCATAACAGCCAGACATTTTAAAATTTAACTTGGATTCGGACAGAAACAGTCTGTCCCCCTGATGACTTTCTCTAACCTGGCTTCTCTCTTTCTGGGCACGGCCACAGCCTATCGGGAACCATACCTGTTTGTGACTCACTTCAACTCCCTGGAGGTGATAGAAATTCAAGTACGCGCCTCTCTCGGGTAAGTCAGCCAAGCATCAAATGGCTCCTAAGCCTTGAGGACAAGATTTGTCCCACGCATACCCACCCACCCCCATCTAAAGAGTATCTTTCTTTCCTCCCCGGCTGCCAGCATCCCAGCCCGAGCCCACCTGGACATCCCGAGCCCTCGTTACCTGGGCCCGGCCATCTCCTCCGGAGCCATTTACCTGGCCTCTTCCTACCAGGACAAACTGAGAGTCATTTGCTGCAAAGGGAATTTGGTGAAAGAATCCAACAACGAGCATCATCGGGGCTCTTCCACCACCCGCAGGTAAGAAGCGGCATTCCAGCTTCGAGGGAGAATCCGGGATGCCTTCTAGCTAAAAGGTGGGGGGCTTGAGAGGGGCTCTGCAATTGGGCAGGTGGGATGGGAAGGGGGCATGGCAGGGATCGGGGAAGCACCTGTCTTTGGGTGTCCCAAAGCGGCTTTCTCAGGAGGCCACTGGACTTCGTTTCTTTCTTGTGAAGACGTTTTGCTTCCCATCCAAGAAGCTTCTTCAGCTCTGACAGGATAGTGGGGGATGGAAGGATTTATATTCCTGGCAGACAGCTGGTCATTTGCATCCTTTTAGAGGGTCGTTGAGACCACGTGGAGGTTTATAGCCATATCTGTTGCTATAAAATTTGGGATGAACACCCTTTGAACAAAGGAAAAAAATTGCAGACTACAGGGACCCCAGAGCATTATTAAGGGTGACTCTGAGGACACAGATAAAACCTCCAAGTGGCCTCAACGACCCTCTAAAAGGATGCAAATGACCAACTGTCTGCAAGGAACATAATAAATTCTTCCATTCCTCACCATCCAGTCAGAGCTGAAGAAGCTTTTCGGATGAGAAGTGAAAGGTCTTCAAAAGAAAAGAAAAAAAAAACAAGAAAGTGCAGTGGCCCTGAAAAAAAAGGCATCTTTGGGACACCTGGATGATGGAGAATCTCTACAGATTTTTATCTTTGGGTATGCTTTGCCTTTCCCCAATTCTCCAGCGTGCACGGACAATACACGGTGCTGCAAATCGCAATCTTAACTGGACATTTCCCCTTGTCCCTTGTGTCAAGCCTGAATTTGATGAAGTGGTGGATTGGTTGATATCTGGATTATTCACATGAATTCAGTTTGACCCATTGGGAGCTGAAACGGGTGACGGGGAGAGTCGAAAGGGATGGAGCTCCAGCCAAAACAACATAGCTGGACGATGAGTCAGCTGCTTTTCCAATGGCTGCCTGGCCAGAGGAAGGAAGGAGGAGCGAAGTTGTCAGGCAGCCGTTTCACATCCTGGTTTGGAAAATGTGACCTATTGTTTTGGAAAATTGAAAAGAAGAAAAAAAAATCCTAGTTATAGCGACGTGGAAAGCCGGGAAACCTTCAGCGCTGGCTTTCCACTAGTTAGTGCCAAGGTGGTGTACCTTAATAAACTTGTTCTCTGAGGAAGCGAAATGCCTCGGAGTTTATTTTATCCTGGTTGCATTATTGGGAACCTGACTCTTTTTATTTTTTTATTTTTTGGGATGGACAGCAGCCCAAACAAGAGGGGCCCGCCCACGTATAACGAGCACATAACCAAGCGGGTAGCGTCGAGCCCGGGGCCTCCCGAAGGTCCCGGCCACCCTCGCGAGCCAAGCACACCGCACCGCTACCGAGAAGGAAGGACAGAGCTACGGAGGGACAAGTCCCCGGGACGCCCCCTGGAGAGGGAGAAATCCCCGGGAAGGGTGCTCAGCACCCGCCGAGAAAGGTCCCCCGGGAGACTGTTTGAGGAGAGCAGCAGGGGACGAATACAAGTGGGGCGCCCGGACCCCCTCGCCCAGGTCAACAAGGTACGGCAGGATGGGGACACGCCCCCCCCAATTGTGAAAAAAATAATGGTTCTCCTCCCTCCCAGGCCCCTGGGGGAAATGAGAGTCATTTTGGTGTAGTGGTTAAGATACCAGTGTAGAAACTAGGGGATGGTGAGTTCTAGTCCCGCCTTACACGTGAAAGCTGGTTGGGGGACTTTGGGCCAATCACCAGGAGATGGTGAGTTCTAATCCCGCCTTAAACGTGAAAGCTGGTTGGGGGACTTTGGGCCAATCACCAGGAGACGGTGAGTTCTAACCCCACCTTAAACGTGAAAGCTGGTTGGGGGACTTTGGGCCAATCACAAGGAGACGGTGAGTTCTAATCCCGCCTTAAACGTGAAAGCTGGTTGGGGGACTTTGGGCCAATCACCAGGAGAGGTTGAGTTCTAATCCCGCCTTAAACGTGAAAGCTGGTTGGGGGACTTTGGGCCAATCACCAGGAGACGGTGAGTTCTAATCCTCCCATAGGCATGAAAGTCAGCTGGGGACTTACTGCTTGAAAAGGTGATGTTTAAAATTCTTCCGAAAATGCTCTTAACATTTGAGAGAGAGGGAGAGGGAGAGAAAATTCAATGTCCCTTTTTCTTCTTCTTTTTTCCGCCTTCTCCTCAACAGGTCTGGGACCAATCTTCAGTATAAGCGACACAAGCCTCCACCCTCCGACCCTGAACTCCAAGGAAGAACACAAAAACTATCCAGAATTAGGTGCAACACCCATTCTCCACCGCCCACCTCCCCAAGTAACCCTAACTTTTTAACTCCCCAAGTAACCCTCAATTTTTTTCCCCCCTTCCGCCTTCCTGTCCCACCTCGGGGGAGGGTGTCCTTTTTCTTTCTTTTTTCCCCTTTTCCTCCCCTATCCCGGTCCCTTGGGGAGAAGAGGGGGGGGGGGAGGGAAGAGGGGGGGAGGGACGGGTCAATTTGTATTACTGCTCCTTTCAAAGCAGTTCCTCGATTTTTCTATTTCGCTTTCCCCTGTCCCGTCAATCGTCCGATTGGCGACGGGGCTTTTGCCCAAGACTGAGAAGAAGAAGAAAAAAAACAACAGCAACAACAAAACACAAAACTTGGCTGTCCGTTTATTTTGGGGGAAAAGCCTCGTATAACCAGCAACGGTCCGGTGTCTTTTTGTCTGCTCCCCAGTGTTCCTCCTCTCTTCCGCTGCAGAGCTCTAAGCGAAACCGCGGGCGACGGAGGGAATCCGTTGCTTCCCAGAACATGATGATGATGAGGATTATCATTTTTGGAATTTTGACCGTTCCAAATCCAAATTTTAACACAACACACACACACACACAACGTAGTTGTCAGCGCAGCTCTGTGGTTGCAGGGAAGAAATGTCCATTTTGAACGATTCCCCACCTCCAATGCGCCTCGACCGTCGATGAAAGCTGCCCACTGGTCTCTCGCCCTCTGCATCCAAAGGCTCCCGGGGGAGGCGGTCTCAACTGCTCCGTTCACACACACACACACACACACACACACACACATGCACAGAGCCAGGCCTCCGCCCTCCCCTCAGGCTTTTCTGCATGGCGACTTCCCTGCATGCTTCCTGCGCCGCCGTCACCTTGACCGCAGCCTCTTTTTCAGTTGCTTTGCTCGATATTGTATATCTCGTAACTTTCCCGTGTTCGAAATACCGAAGCCTTTTCTCTTCGAGACGATGCTGCAACCGAGAACCATCCCTTTGTGGACCTGGGGAGGAGGGTGTGCAGGGAAGGGCAGGGGAGGACGGGGGGGAAGAAACCTTGCACCCAAGGAGGAGCAAATGGGACGGTTCTCGAGGACCACCGCTGCAACTGAGCCCACCGAGGCAAAGCCCCTGAAGCCGGCCCAGGAATCCGGCCCATCCACCGAACGAGATGACCAGCAGAGGAGACGCTACCTTTCCCCAACCCGGGATCAGGGGGAAAGAGAGAGAGAGAGAGCAGGCAAGCCGACCCCGTGGCCAAAAGGAGCGAGGAAAGTCACAGAAAGAGGAGGGGGGAACCCTCTTTGCCATCCAGAGGAGATTTCCCCCCCACCTCCTCGCTTTTGGGGAAAGGATGTGGGCGACAAACCAACTGTGGCTCTTCTTCCTGCCACCGCAGCCCCGCCTTCGCTTCTCATTCTTGGCTCCCGCTCAGTTCCAACACACCGTTTTGAGCCGTAGTTTGCTTTTGCCCTCTGTTTTTTTTTTTTTGCTCCCAGCTGGCCAGAGCAAATCCACCTGCCTCCGCCGGTTCCTTTGGGCACCCCAACTTCCCAGTGCCGCCCTACAGAGAGGCCTCCCCTCTGATGTTTCCCGCTTCGGGTTTGGGGGCCTTGTTGTGGATAAACAGGGTCAGGTCGATTGCATTCTCCGGCGGTTTGTCAGGAAACGTGCAAGGATTTCCGTCTCTTGGAAATCCCAAGAGCTCTTTTAAGGTCTTTAGCATCTCATGGGGAAAAGGAGAAAAAAAATAATGAAATAAAACCCCTCCTACTGATTAATACTACTACTACTATTCCTTAATAATGATAATCCCTCATTACCTGAACACTCGGCTTCTCGAGTCCTTGAAAGTGTATATCGCGTGTCTTGTTTGTGAAAAATGCTTCCTGCTATAGAATAGCTCCGAACACTGTACATATTTACAAGAAACTTTATATTCGTAAAAAAGAAAAAAAAAGGAATCAAATCCGTTTCTACTTTTTTATTGTAAAGCGTGCAGTTTCCATTTGTTGGTTTTGGGGTTTTGTTTTTTGTTTTTGGTCCCTTCCACCAAGTAGATTGGGGTCCCCAAACTTGGCAACTTTTAAGACTTGGGGACTTCAAACTCCCAAAATTTCCCAAGTCTTAAAGTTGCCAAGTTTGGAGACCTCTGAAGTAGACCTTGGAAAATTTTGTCTCTTAAGGGGTCTCCGGCTGCCCCGAAGCCATCCCCCTCCCCCTCCTTAATCCGGTAGGCTCCCACTACCAAATTGCGTGCCCTTCTCTTGGCGAGCCACAACTCGGTAGGAACGCAAAATGAAGGTTTTAGGTGTGACAACCAGATCGGAGTAGCCTTTAAATCGCCTTTTTATTATCGCAGACCAGGAAAAGGAAATAGTTTGCACCCTTCCCTTGAAAAGTGATGGAATTTCCTGTCGAATCAATAACGAAATAAAACTTCACTCATATTTCCTGGCACGGGTGCGATGGGCTTTTCCTTCCAGCTGGAATCTTTTTTTTCAACCTTATCCTAGAGTCTTCCTACGTCACCACTGCCTTTTAATATATATATATATATATATATATATATATATCCCTTCCAACTCTGTTATTCTGTTAGAATCTTTATACCAACCTGGACAAATTTAAATATGTCGACGACCAACTATACTTTGGTCCAGTTGCCCTGATTTTAAGTTTTGTTTTTAATTTTTAAACCCTGGACAAATGGCTATCCAATTTCTTCTTGGAAACCACCAAGGATGGGAGCACCCGTAACTTCCGAAAGCAACTTCCGTTCCACCGGTTCATTATTCTCACTGTTAGGAAATTCCTCCATATTTTCAAGCTGGATTTCCCTCCTTGTAAATTTCACTTCCTGACAGCTGAATTGGGAAGAAATTGGTGAACTATCTTTTTTTTTCTTTTTAATGCAACTCTCCAAAGTCGCTCAGTGAGGGTTTGGCCACAGGCTTTGTCTGCCCAGTTGGAGAAGTTGTCCTACCGCCTTCTGTTATGTAGCAGGACCGGCTAGACCCACCGCCTTCCTGCAACCTGTTGGCCAATCCACGTTGATTTCAAAATTTGAAATCTCAACCTTTTATCTTCTCCTCCAGCCAAGCGAGCTCTGGCAGTGTCCTATCTGGTGCTTCAGTATTTTATTTTATTTTTTCCCCCAAACATCTGACACAATTTCAGGATGTACACCTCGGGAACAAGTCCCGCTCGGCGAGAGGACGAAACGCTCAGCTTGATCATGTAAATAGGTCTATTTTTTTAAAACAAAGCTAGTTTATACAGGGTCTGATGGAACTTCTACAGGGAGCGTGTCTTTATGTGTCTGTCTGTCTGTCATCCAGGGGTTTCTTGACCGTAGCCACTTCCATGATGCGTGGGACTTCCCAGCTCCCAGAATTCCCTTCCCCCCACCACCACCGTGGGCGGATCTCGACTCCCAGAATTCGCCCAGGCTGGTTGGGGAATTCTGGCAGTTGAAGTCTACGCATCTTAAAAGCCGCCAAGATTGAGAAACACCGGTCTAAACGCAAGCAACTCAAGCTTCAAGGAGTCCCCTTTCAGGGGTGGGCTGCTAGGGGTTCCGGAGAGCCCCTAGCTAAGATTCTGGGCAGTTTGGGGACCCCCCCCAAATCCCACTCCTGGCTGGCCCCTCCCAGGAGTCCCCACACAGCCTGTTTTGGGTGCAGGTAAGGGCAGGGTCCGCGTGGAGGCTCGGGGAAGATGAAAAATGGGCCTCCTGGAAGTTCATTTCTAGCTCCCAGAGAGCCTCCGGAGTCTCCGGAGGCCGTTTTTGCCCTCCCAGAGTCTGGAGGAAAAGCCTCCGGAGTCCGGGAAGGGCAAAAATGACATCATGGAGGCCGACCAGGCCACGCCCACCCAGCCACTGGGCAGAGAACCCCTTTGCTAACGTGTTTTGAAGCCCGCCCCTGGCTCCTTTTGCCTTGCCTACCGAACCACCTGTGGCCAGGTGACCAGGGAAGGACCTTTCCCTTTGGATTGACGTCCGGCTCATAGCAACGCAGCTCTCTGCATTAAAAGGACCACTCTCTCCTGCTTCTGACTTCTGTTGTGCCTAAATCTTGAATGTATAAATGAACGGCAAAGCTTGTTTACAAAATGTTCCTTATTTTTGTTTTTCCCCTTTGGTTGTGCGCGGGAAAACCAACCAACCAACCAAAATATACTTGTTGAAGAACTTGTGGCTCTGTTCCTGAGACTTGTAATCTTGTCCTCTCCCCCCTTTCCTCAAAACATGTCCTGCCCGTGTTTCACTTACAGGTTAAGCCCTCGACTTAACGGCGGTTCGTTAAGCCAGCAAAGTTACAAAGGCGCTGAAAAGAACTGACCGAGGACCATTTTTTTCCCACATTTAACGACCGCTGCTGAATTCCCCCCGTGGTCACGTGATCCAAATTCAGATCCTGACCATACTGTATTTATGATGGTCCCAGTGTCACATGATTCCCCTTTGGAGACCACTTGATGGGCAAAGTCAACGGGGAAGCTACATTCGCTTAACAACCTAGGGTTACTAATTTAACAACTACAACGATGGCAGGAAAGCAAAGTAAGGCAAAATTCACTTAATGTCTCGCTTAGCAAGAAAACCTTTTGGCCTCAATTGTGGTCGTAAGCCGAGGACAGCTATTATTATTATTATTATTATTATTATTATTATTATTATTATTATTATTATTATTATTAATTTCCCCTCAAAGCACAAAATCGTGAGGGAGCGAAGTTTTTCCTTGGCCATTATCCCAGTCCTTTGTAGTTCCACCTTCTGCCCTTTGAAATTCTCACCCTAGCCATTCCCACGCTCCCTTGCAGCCTAAAATCCCCCGGCTTAGAAAACTAGCCGAATCTCCCTTGGCTTTTTCTACGGGAGGGAAGATGGACCCACGGATCGGGAAGTAGCCCTCCCCACGCCTCTCTTATCTCAGCCCTGCCTTCCAAAACACCAAATCTCTTCCTTGGACTTTCTTATTCAACCTGCCTTTGGATTATGGATTTCCTGTCTGGCCGCTCACAGAGGGTCAGATGAGGTAATCGTACCTCTCTATTCAGCCCTTATTCTTAACACTGGGTACACCACAGGGTTGCATGTTGAGTCCCTTACTCTATACTCTTTATGGGCACGGCTGCATTCCCACTCACGCTAGTATTACTACTGCTAAATTTGCAGATGATACAACAGTGGTGGGATTCATCTCTGGGGGGGAGGATGAGTCTGCCTACTGAGATGAGGTGGGCCAGTTGCTTTCGTGGTGTGGAAACAATAACTTGGCCCTCAACACCAATAAGACCAAGGAGCTGATAGTGGACTATATAGAAGGAACAGATCAGACATCCAGCCCTTGCTTATTGATGGAGACCGAGTGGAGCAAGTGGGCAGTTTTCTGGGTGCTACCCTAAAAGAGGACCTCACCTGGGGTGCTCACATTGCAACCCTGGTCAAAGGGGCACAGCAGAGATTAGACTACCTGAGGCTTCTCAGGAAACAACTGAATGGAAAACTGCTGGGGACCTTCTACCGCTGCACCAGAGAGAGTATCTTAACTTACTGCACCTCTGTATTGGTTTGCCAATTGCTCAGTGGCAGATAGGAAAGCGCTCCAGAGGGTGGACATCACTGCCCCTCAGAGTATCATGGGTTGCCCTCTCCCCTCTTTGGAAGAGCTTTATAGCTCCTGCTGCCTTAAAGAAGTTCAAAACATCCTCAAAGATCCATCTCATCCTCGGCAGCCTTTTTTTTTTTTTTGAACTATTACCATCTGGCAGACGGTACAGGACGATAAAAACAAGGACAAATAGGCTCAAAAACAGCTTCCATCCCAGGGCAGGAACTCTATTGAATTCCACTGTATAATGCAATCTTAATGCAATATCAATTCAATATATAGAATGTGAGGGACGGGTGTTTGTGTTTATTTTCATTGTCAGAACGTACACTGAAGATGGTGTTTAATTTTGTTGCACGAGGTGCAATGACAATAAAGTAAACAATGTTGAGACTCTAGAAAGAGCACAGAGAAGAGAAACAAAGACGATTAGGGACCTGGAGGCTAAAACATATGAAGGAGGATTGCAGGAACTGGGCATGGCTAGTCTAAGTGAAGAGAAGGACCTGGGGTGAGATGATAGCAGAGTTCCAGTATTTGAGAGGCTGCCACAGAGAGGAGGAAGGGGTCAACTTCTTCTCCAGAAGGCAGGGCAAGAAAGAACGGGTGGAAACTCGTCAAGGAGAGAAGCAACCTAGAACCAAGGAGAAATTTCCTTCCAGTGAGGACAATTAACCAGTGGAACTGTTTGCCTCCAGAATTTATGGATTTTCCAACACTGGAGGTTCTTCAGAAGAGATTGGCCAACCATTTATCTGAAATGGTAATAGGAGACTCCTACTTGAGAAGGGGGTTGGACTCGATGACCTACAAGGTCTCTTCCGACTCGTTATCCTGTATCCTCAACGTGAGCAATAAAACACTTCAAAAGCGTTCGAACTTTGAAGGAGAAAAGTGCAACCTCTTGTGTTTTTTTTAACCCATAGTGCCTTTATTGATTAAAAAAAAAAACCTTTCCGAAAAGGGTAATTATCAAATTGCAAGACCGGTAGCACTAAAATACTAATTCGGGATGCTGCCGTCGAGCTGATCATCCCGAGGAATAAAGCTGTTGGGACGGCTGGAGATCTCCAAAGATCCACCCAACCACCGAAAAGCACCGAGGCGGCTGAAATTCCCCTGCCAAAGAGAGAGCAGGGGTTGGGTTGCTTTCCCCTTTCTTTGGTTCTTATTGCTGCTGTGGTCGTGAACTCCAAACCGTTGTGTGTGCGTGTTTCTTTTTTTAAATTAAAAACAAAACAGAACGAGACAAGAGTTGCCCCAACGGTGAGGCAACGGTGTAGGATGAAGACATTTTTCAAGAGCTGAGTCGCCCTTGTTCCCCCTTTTGGCTGTTGTTAAAAGCCACCCGCTGGCTTTTTGGAGGTAGGAAGCATCAGAAGAATTGAATTTCCAAGGTTTAATCGGCCTGCGCAGTTTGGATGTCCTTTGGGTTGCTCAGCAGGCGGCTTCGCGCTTGATGGGACAAAACCCAGGGCTGCTGAATCTGGATTCAAAGAACAGGAGAGAAGGCACCAGTTCAACCCAACAGGATTATCTCTCTCTTTTTGGGGGGTGGGGGACGGTTTGAACAGCAAGGACGATTCTGGGGTCATTGGGGATGGCAATTCCTCTCTCTCTCTCTCGGACGAGTCCGCTTTGCCTGCCCTCCTTCATATGGGCTTGTACAGCAACGTGGTGACGTATTTCTTCTTGTAACGGTGGGTGGCGCTCAGCACCATCACGCCGTCCTAAAGAGAGGACGAGAGAGCCGTTCAGAAGAGGGAGGAGCTGCCAAAACAGCCCCCTCCGCCCCCAAAACCTGGCAACTTTTAACACTTGTGGACTTCCAAACTCCCAGAATTTGAATCTCAGAAGGCTCAAGGTTGGACTCAGCTGTTCCAACCTTCCAAGGTAGGTAAAATTAGGACCCAGATTGTTGAGGGGGCAAAAGGCTGACTCTGTAAACTGCTTAGAGGGGGCTGGAAAGCACTGTGAAGCGGTATAGAAGTCTTAAGAGCTATTCCTATTGCTTTGCTCTTCGTTTTCCTTCCTTCCTTCCTTCCTTCCTTCCTTCCTTCCTTCCTTCCTTCCTTTCCCGTGCAGTGGTTAGAATGCAATATTGCAGGCTAACTGCCCACTGCCAGGAGTTCAATCCTAACTGTCTAAAGATTCTCCTCAAGTGGAGAGAGATTGCAGAGGAAGGGATTGCAAGAGAGTCAGCTATGCTGGCTGGAGAATCCTGGGAGTTGAAGTCCACAAGTCTTAAAAGTGGCCAAGTTTGGGGACCTATGCGCCAAAAGAAGGGCCCCGTAGCGGCCAGGGAGGCCTCTCTTACCTTGATGGACAGCGCGTAGAGGTGGTTGAGCATGACGTGGTTGGGTTCAGGAAGGAGGGCCGGGTCGCACTAAAGAAGAAAGAGCTTCGGGTTATGGATTCGACCTCAAAAAGGACCCATAGACAGGACGTCCTCCCTGCCACATGCTAGACCAGGGCTTGGCAACCTTAAAACACTCCAAGAGCCATTTGGAACTCTTTCCCACAGAAAACAACACCAGGAGACACACAACCTGGGTGGGCATGGCCAACTCAACGTCCCTCCCACCCAGTCACCTGACCAGCCCCTAGCCAGGCCTACCCAGGTTTCGTGGCTTCCGGTGTTGTTTTCTGTGGGAAATGGGTGTCTCTCTCTTTCCCGCCACCTCCCTCTCCCTCTGAATATCAACTCTGAATCGGAGAAGCCCAAGGCCAGGAAGGCTAACCATTTGGCCTGCTTCTCTACTTACAGAAATCCCCGTGTCTTTGTTCAGGATGACTTGGAGCAGGTGGGGAGGAAGGATGGGGGGCGACTTGAGCCTCTCTTCCGGCTTGACGATGTAGGGGTCCTGGTGATACGGTCCGGGGGGCGAGCTCGACAGTTCTGGGGAGAGTGAAAGAGGGAGCATACTAGATAAAGGGCTTGGCAACTTCAACTCCCCAAATTCTAGCTGGCTCGGGAATTCCGGGAGCTGAAAGTCTCAAAGATGGGGAATTCTGGGAGCTGAAAGTCTCAAAGTTGGGGAATTCTGGGAGCTGAAAGCCTCAAAGTTGGGGAATTCTGGGAGCTGAAAGCCTCAAAGTTGGGGAATTCTGGGAGCTGAAAGTCTCAAAGTTGGGGAATTCTGGGAGCTGAAAGCCTCAAAGTTGGGGAATTCTGGGAGCTGAAAGCCTCAAAGTTGGGGAATTCTGGGAGTTGAAGTCCACCCATCTTTAAAGTTGCTGCAGTTGACAAACAATGGGCTACATAAAGGGGAATTATGATGGCTGAGAAGTGCTGAGGAACTTTCTCCTTCACTCTGTGGAGGGAAAACCGACGAAAAGCGTAGTATAAGCCTTAAAACAGGCATGCGGCTGTTAAAAAGGAAGGTCTTCCCCTCAACCAGTTTGTGGCCCTCTGCTCTTTAAAAAGTGACGGGCCTCGGCTGCCAAAGACTCCCCGGTCCCCAAGATTATGTAGCTCTGGGTAGTTTCCAGGATGGAAAAAAAACACACTTCTGAGAGATGTATTTCATGCTAAAAATAGGGCTAAGGCCAGAATGTTGGAAAACCGCTAATTCTAAAGCCGAATGAACAAGGACGTTCAAGTTTGCAGCTATTAAGATTGTTGGCCGAGCAGGTACAAAAACAGCCAGGGAAATGATGGAAGCCTGGGAAATGGTCTCCTTGTCAGTCAACAGGAGGGCTGATTCACCACCAATTAGGAGCCAAAGACTTGGCAGCCCAAGGCAACAACAGCCAATCGCGGGCCATCAGCACACCAATCAACCAATAGGAAAGCACCACATAAACATGACTCGCGAAAGAGCCCAAAGCACCACATTCCAGTAGAGAGAAATGCCCTGAGGGCGGGCTCGAGCCCAAGTCCGAAAGCTCGGAAGAGTAAGCCTCTGCTCCGAGGGGCCAACTCAGATGAGACTGTGCAATAAACAGAAGCGTTGTCCTCACTTCCCTTTCAGGTTCTTGCACGCGCTACTTACCGGAGACGTCAGAGCATTTTTGGGAATCGACCATTAAGGCATCGAAGACTTCAAAGTCAGTCTTCTTCACCTGGATCACGTTGTTGACGGTTCCTAGTTGGCTGGTCACAACAGGCTAGGGAGAGAGATTGTTAGATCCAGCAGGGAAGTTTGTTAGATCAAACAGAACATTGCCCTATAACAACCCCATAATCCCTTGCGGGGTGTAGCCTGGGCAACTAAATGGAGCTGGATGTTTTGCTGGCTGGATGCCCTTCCTGTCGCCAGTGCGGAATTTTTTTCATCTCATGATGCCGAGAGAGAGAAATCTCTGCCTCTACTTAGGATCAAACTCACAGCCTCCTGATTGTGAGGCCAGAGCTCCAACTCTAGGCCAGCACACCACTCAGTTGCCCTATATTTACTTTGGGGGAGAAGGGAGGAAATTATGTTTACCTCCCCAAATATTAGCCATTGAAATGGAAAGCTCAGCTTAAGATTCCCTGAGCATATGGAAAAGGTGACAAAAGAGGCAACAGGTGAAAGCTTGTTAAAAAGAGATCCAATCCAATCCGGAATTTCCCGACCAAGAGAATAATTTATCAGTTGGACGGCTTGCCTCTGGAAGTTGAGCGTGTTCCATCCAATGGGGGTTTTCAAGAAAAGATTGGGCAAACCATTTGTCCAGGATGATATAAGGACTTCTGCTTGATCAGGGGGTTGGACTAGATGACCTCCAGGCTCCCTTCCAGCCCTATAACTCTATAAGTATTCTTCCCTTTGAAGGAAGGGGCAGTCTCTTGAGACCAAGTCCCTGATCTTTTCCGAACAATCTTAACTCAGCTCCTTGCGACTTTATGAAAGCCCATCAGGCTACAAATTTTTGTTCTGACCCAGGCTTCCTGAGACCGTAATTAAGCACACGCTTAGTCCAAACAACTCTTGTTTTATTTCAACGCTGGGAATTATGTGCATTCCCAGCCCATAACAAGTCCCAAACAGTCCCTCGAGATAAGCACCCACCTTTCTCTCCTTTGAATGCCTGCCAACAACCAGAGTGCCAAATGAATTATAAAAAACCAACCGAAGTACAAAGTCCACATGGAGCTTCAAAGTTTAATCCGAACAGAGCGAACAACTTTGCTTCCTGCAAAGGTTTCTTCACCTTTGCCTGTCTATTATACCTTAGGGGAGGGCCAATCACCTCCCAGCCTTACTCCCGAGTCGCCCTTTTGTCTCAGCTGCTCTCCCCTTCTAGCAGCTCTGTGCATACGCGCACTGGAAACAGGCTCCCCTTGTTCCTCTTCCTCGCTGCTGCCAGACTCCAGAGGCTCTGGAGTCAGCGTCCCACTCCCACAGATGGTCCTGGCCCCATTTCTGCATCAGATGCAGGACCCTCGTCCAAGTCCTCTCCAGATTCCCGGACTGGTCCCCGTTCTTCCCCACTGCCCGATTCCGCTGCAGTCTGCACTGGCTGCCGGCGAACCACAACACTTTTGTGCCGGAATAGACCGTTTACACATTTATCGCTCCAGATACATAAATGGCAGGAGTGGCTGGACCACTGTTGCTATTTCCCCCAACCCAAATAACCAGAAAAGTTTAACTCAGGAAGAGCAGAGGAGCTGGGAAGAAGCTCAACTGCCAGCCATCAAAGGCCAAGAAATCCGTTTATTCATTCCCAGGGCACAAAAAAACGAACCAGATCGCTGAATTTGAAAAAACAAAAACAAAACCCAAACCCTCACCTCGGAAGGATCGTGCGTCCACTGTCCATCCACGTAGAACTTGTACTGGTGTTCGCCTTCCGGAAGATCAAGGATCGCGACGAAATTGTTATGGCTGCGCCAAGCGGGGGAGAAAAGACACAGCCCATTAACACCCATTAAAGGCCCAATTCAGCCATTCCATTGCAACCGACTCGGGGGAAGGACTCATCACAAGAGAATAACGTTAAGCCCGACAAACCTTGCTGGAGGGTTTGGGGGCCGGTCCCAGTCCAACCTACCTTGTTGTTGTGGGAACAATAAAGAGGAAAGGAGTATTAGACACGGTCTGCTGCCTTGAGTGACTTATAAATGTTTATGGGAATTCTCAGCCATCCAGATCACAGTTGTCCCAAAGGTGCTTTTTTTTTTAAAGAAGCAACTGGAGTTTCTGGTTTTTCTGCAGAAGACGTTTCGCTTCTTCATCCGAGAACCTTCTTCAGCTCTGACTGGATGGTGGAGGAATGGAAGGATTTATACTCCTTGCAGGCAGCTGGTCATTTGCATTTCTTTTAGAGGGTCCTTGAGGCCACTTGGAGGTTTCTCTGTGTCCTCAGGGTCACCTGAGTGGTGCAAATGCGCATGGAGCCTTCTTGGAACTGCTGAAAGGACTATGTGGTAGACTGGAGATAGTTGATGTTGTATTCCCTCCCCTTCTGTTGAGAGAGGGCTGTTCAATTCGGACATCGATGGCCTCTTTGACCCTGAGGACACAGACAAGCCTCCAAGCGGCCTCAAGGACCCCCTAAAAGAAATGCAAATGACCAGCTGCCTGCAAGGAGTATAAATCCTTCCATTCCCCACCATCCAGTCAGAGTTGAAGAAGCTTCTTGGATGAGACAGGAAACGTCTTCAAATAAAAACCAGAAAGTCCAGTTTCCTCTTGAAAAAAGAAAGCCCCTTTGGGACTATTTATAAAGTAATAAAGGCAGGATAAAACGCTAAATCAATAAAAATAAACAGAGGATGCAGCCCTACATATTTATTGGCAATGGACCTCAGGTCACTTCCAGCACCTGTTTTCCTTCAGAAACTTAAAAAAAAAGGGAGGAATAAAGCAGGGAGAAAAACCTATCCCATAATCAAGATTTAAGGGCAGTCTGGGGACACCAGGCACCAAAATAATAATAAAAAAACAAAACCATTTTCCACTGCATATTTATGGGATAGATAAAATAACAAACCGGCCGTCAATCTCTACAGATCCATTAACAGACGTCGCTCATGTATGAACCGATTCTTCCCCAGGGAAAATGAAGCTTCCAGGCTCGCAGTTTACCTCCGAGTAAGCGGGAGCTTGTTCCAACTGTTGAAGGAGCCCGATAAAAAAACTTCCTTGCCTCCGCCGGTCCACCGGAAGACGGTAGGCTGCGCCTGGGTGGGAGCCTTATCGCTCACCTCCAGATCGTGTTTCCAAGCCAGGAATTCATCTTTCTCCATTCCTCCAGCCTAGAAAAAACAGCAGATTTTAGGAAACAAGCCAGGATCGTTCGGGAGATATTATAGCTTGGGGGAGGGGGGGAAACCCATGGTTGCGTCGAAGGCCTTGCTATGCGTCCTCCCCACTAAAGACGCAAGGAACTCAAGCAGGCAAAGGAAGATCACAGACAGGAATCACATGATATTCTGCTTAATGATTGACAGGAAAAGGACATAAAACCAGGCCCAAGACAGTCACGTGATTGCTGACTTAACACCGTCCTTCCCAGATATGGATCATCATTTAACGACTCCATCCTCCCTTGCGGGGTAGAGTCTGAGCAACTGAACAGAGCTAGCTGAGTGTTTTACTGGCCGGATGCCCTTCCTGACTCTGGTGCTGAGTTTTGTTCGGCAGATATATTCTCATTGTGCCCAGAGAGAGAAATCTCTGCCTCTACTTAGGATCGAACTCACAGCCACCTGATTGTGAGACGAGAGCTCCACCTTCAGGCCCCCGCACCACTCTCATTCCCAGATACGGATGGGGGGAAGATTGGTTTTTGAGGTGGTAACACTCAGCGTTGAGATATTTCTTTTTTAATAATTTTTATTAGACATTTTCCAACAGTTTAAAAACATATTTACACTTCCAACAACGTTACACCATTGTCATCATTCATGTTCATATATCAATTGCTATATTACTTTTATATCTGTTGTCTAGCCAAATATACCAGGCGTCCCAGACTAGATACTCAGTTTCATTTTTATCTTTTAACTCAAGGGTCAGCCTGTCCATCTCTGCACAGTCCAGGATCTTTCTTATCACTGTCCCCTCAGTTGGTATATTCTGCTGCTTCCAGGACCGTGCATATACAATCCTGGCCGCTGTTATTATATGTAAAATAATATATACATCTGTTTTAGCATGACTTTCCCTTAATATTCCTAATAAGAACAGTTTCCAGTCTGAATTTGATTTCTCCCCCGTTATTTCCTCTATCCATTTATGAATTCTACTCCAATATTTTTTTTGCTTCCAAGCATGTCCTTCATGTGGAAGAAGGTGCCCTGTTTATATTTTTACATTTCCAACAGTTTGGGCTTTTATTTGGGAACATCTTGGCCAATCTGGCAGGGGGGTAGATATCATCTCTAGAACATTTTGTATATGTTTTCTCTATACGCTGCTGATAGAGTTAGTTTATAATTTTTCCCTCCACATTTTTTCCCAATATTCTAATTCAATGTTATATCCCAGATTTTTCACCTTGGGATATTTCTTAATGCAGCAAGACATCACCTACTTTCATTTCTTCCGCGCTGAAGAGGTCGGCGTCTTCAGGGCTGTCCATCAAAATCTTGGGCCTGTCTCCATCCTTT
Source organism: Notechis scutatus (assembly GCF_049901735.1). NCBI lineage: Eukaryota > Metazoa > Chordata > Lepidosauria > Squamata > Elapidae > Notechis > Notechis scutatus. Next base: position 3,702,112 of record NC_142021.1, on the reverse strand, counting down.
GAACCGCCGGGGCTGTCTCTTCGCGGGGTCTTATGACCCCCCTGGCGATCGACCCCAGACCGCTCACTGCTGGTGTTCCCCATGGCTCTCGAGGAGGAGGCTGAAACGACGGCAACGGGCAGGTGGCCAATCTTTGATTTCAACTGCTGGCTAGTTGCCCTCGTAAGAGAAAGAAGCCAAAACCACCCCTAGAAGAAGAGGAAAACAAACTTTAGATTAAAAAAACATGGCTCGACGGGAACAGACAGATAGTCCTCGACTTACAATGGTTCATTTAATGACCGTTTAGTGAACTTACATCACTGAAGATGTTTGGCAAGTGACTCATACTTATGACGGTGGCAGTGTCCAGAGGTCACGTGATCCCCTTTTGTGACCTGACCAGCAGGGGTTGGCAACCTGCGGCTCTGGAGCCATATGCGGCTCTTTTGGCCCTCCGCTGTGGCTCCCTGTCGGCTGATCCCACCCCTGACCCGCTTAACAACCAGATCCACTTAACCACAAGGTGACTGACTTAAAACAACAGCAGGGAATTTCCCTTAACTATGGCGGGGATAGGAAGGTCGTTAAAATGGAGCAAAAGCCCCACCTAACCCAGGTCTCGCTTAATGACATAAACGTTGGTCTCCATTGTGGTCACAAATCAAGGACTGCCTGTATAAACTCCAGGGAAGCCCGGAGAAGCAAGGCTTGGGGGAAGGGGGGCAACTTTGAGCCTTCTAGGTTCTATCATATCACAAGAGCCAAAATGGACCCCTAACACCAAAAACGTCATTAAAAAAGCACAACAAAGAAGGTTCTTTCTGCACCAACTCAGGAAGCTCAAACTGCCCAAAAGCTGCTGCTGATCCAGTTCTACAGAGGAATTATTGAGTCCGTCATCTGCACCTTTATAACTGTCTGGTTTGGTTCTGCAACCCAACAGGACAGACACAGACTCCAGAGAGGAATTAGGATTGTAGAAAAAACCATGGCTACCAACCTGCCTTCCATCAAGGACCCCTATACTGCACGAGTCAAAAAGAGGGCTGTGAAAATATCTCCAGACCCCTCACATCCCGGACATAAACTGTTTCAACTCCTTCCCTCAAAACGACACTATAGAGCCCTGCACATCAGAACAACTAGACACAAGGGGAGTTTTTCCCCGAACGCCATCACTCTGCTAAACAAATAATTCCCTCAACACTATCCAATTATTTACAAAATCTGCATTACTATTACTATTAATCTTCTTATCACCCATCCCCTCCCACTTGTGACTGTATGACTGTAATTTTGTCGCTTGTATCCTTACGATGTATATGGGCTGTTTCCTAGTATGATTTGATTGCTTATTTGTACCTTATGACTATCATTAAGTGTTGTGCCTGATGATTCTTGACTCTTGATGAATGTACCTTTTCTTTTACGCAAACTGAGAGCATTTGCACCAAAGACAAATTCCTTGTGTGTCCAATCACACTTGGCCAATAAAGAATTCTATTCTATTCTATTCTATTCTATTCTATTCTATTCTATTCCTAATTCTTATTCTATATTCCATATTCTCTATTCTATTCTATTATTTTTCATTCCAACATTCTATTCTCTTCTAATTCTATTCTATTTCTAATAATTCGAATTCTATTCTATTCTTATTCTACTATTCTACCACTATAAGCCTGATTTATGTACATATGCTCTCAATGTACTTATGTACACTGAGAACATTTGCACCAAAGACAAATTCCTTGTGTGTCCAATCACATTTGGCCAATAAAGAATTCTATTCTATTCCATTCCATGGAGACCCAAGAGCCCCTGGGTGGAATTGCCAAGGCCGTCCTGTCCTACCTCGCGGGGCTGTTGTGAGCCCAAGACGGGGAAGCGGTGGGTTGGAGGGGGGGAAAGAGACGGGCTCCCAAATAATCCCACGCCCCAATCAGCGCTCCTTGCGGGACAAAGGAAGCGCCGATGAAGCGGGGGGCAAGGGGCTCCCCCGGGGGCGGATCAGCCGCCGCACTCTGCACATGCTCAGGAACCCCGAAGTCACCTTGCGCCCGATGAGCCGCCGCCGGTGGTGGCTTCCACCCGGCCACCTTCAAAGCCCGGAGAGGCGTAGCGGTTCACGCCGATCTCCTCCTTCCTGCACCGGCTAAAGAGCCACAGGAGGAGTCGCCGGTGCGGATCGCAAAACAAAAAAGGAAAACCACCCGGTTCTTTCACTTCCGGGCTCCCCGCTTCCGGAGGCCCCGCCGCGTCCTCTCCTTCCGGTTTCCGGGAAGCGGCTCTCGCACACCGCGCGTGCGCGTTCAGAGCCCCGGAGTTTAAAAAGAGCTTTGCTGGTTCTTCCGCTTCGCGCTCGGCCGAGCTCCCTGGACTTGCAATGACACCAAGCGGCCAGGAGGGGGCAAGCAAAGAATGAGAGGTGGGTGGGGGGAAAGAGAGTTTCACCGCCCGCCCCGGGGAATGCTGGGAGTTGAAGTCCACCTCGCCTCTTCTTAATAGGGCCAAATTTGAAAAGCCTGGGCTGGGCGTTTCCCACGTGCCCCAGAATTGGGGTGCAGCCAGGATCAGAAGGTGGGGGGGAAGGAGGGCTTCCTTCTCCCGTTCAAGCTTGCAGCCATCATTATATTGACCAGCATTTTAAAAAAAAAAAACCCACCCAGAAATCAGCTTCCTAATTTTGCCTCCCAATCAGAATAGAGCTGGAAGGGGCCTTGGAGGTCTTCTAGTCCAGCCCCCCTGCTCAAACAGGACATTTCGGACAATGTGACTGTCCAGACTGGGGGAAAGCAGCAATTTGTCCCGAAGCTTGAACCCAGAATACAGGCTCAAATGAGAGAGTTTATGAACACTTGATTTCCCTCCAGTTATTCATCCAGATGTTGACTGAATTGGGCAATTTTGTCCCCTTATTTTTATTTTATTTTATTTTATTTTATTTCTTTGTCAATCAACCCCTATCAAGTCCTTTCCCAAGGACCTGTTTGTTTGTTTGTTTGTCAAGCTTGTATGAGAAAACAAGTATCAAGAAACAAGACCTAGCCAGCAGAGGTTTGGAAGCAACGTTTTTTAAACAGAATAACGGCGTTGGAAGGAACCTTGGAGGTCTTCTAGTCGAACCCCCACCTCCTTTGCTCAGGTAGGAAACGCTACATCCTTCCGGACATGTTGATATTTGATGGTGTTAAAAGCTTTTCTGAGTAAAAGCTGCCTTTTGCAATTGACTGGTGGGGATTTTGTCAATGCCCATGGTATTTTAAGCGGTGCTTCGGATGTTTTGGGATGGCACCCAGGTTGCCTATGGTTATTGGTACTGCTTTCTTTTGTTGCTGTTGTTCTGTTTTGTATTTTGTGATATTTTAGATTAGATTAGATTAACAGAGTTGGAAGGGACCTTGTAGGTCATCTAGTCCAACCCTCCGTTCTGTTCCGCTGTCTCCAGGTATGGATGGTTGCATGGTCCGTCAGAAGCTTAAACTGGATTGGGCGTTTATACCCTTCCCAAAAGCATGAGAGAGGCCAATAGTGTTAAAGGGTATTAAAGTACAGTAATTAAATGAATTGATTAAATTAAATTAATACTATTCCTTATCCTATCCTATTCTATTTATGTTCTATTCTATTCCTATTCTATTCTATTTCTATTCTATTCCTATTCCTATCTTATTTCTATTCTATTTCTATTCTATTCCTATTCCTATTCTATCCTATTCCTATTCTATCCTATTCTATTCCTTATTCTATTCTATTCTATTCTATTCTATTCTATTCTATTTTATGGATTGCATTGGCTTTGTTGGCTGCCGCCGCACACGGCTACCTCATATTTAACTGAGCATCCATCCGTCCAGCTTCCCACGCCAACACGGAGGACTCAACCACTCACCTCTGAGCATGGACAGATTTCAGCCTTCCAGGAAATCTTGGTCCAACTTGGGCTTTGCGATGCGTTGGAACAAAAATCTCTCTGGTCTAAATAATCTGCAGCGTATTCTCACCTCGTCTACTGTAGATACCTGGGTATATTTAGCAGGTCCTCTCTAGGATTACAGACCAGGATATGAAGTCTCTGCTATTTTGCAGCTCAGCTGTCCTTAAGACCCCGAAGGAGGCTAACCTGATCCAGGCACACGTAGAGCCCCCACATCTGTCTCTGCCTGTAAACTCTGCAAAGAAAGTGGGGGAGGGAGAGAGGAGGAGAGCAGGGACTTGGGACTTGAGCCATCCCAGATCTGCTCGGGCTGGGAAGGGAGAATTTGACAGCTGAAGTCTGAGGCCATTCTTAGGACCACAAAAAATAGCGTCAAAATTGCTAATTACAGCTCAAAAGAGGTTGACCTCCGAAATACCACCTGGAGAAGGCGGTTGTGTTTGTGTGCAGCAGGAACCAGCCTACCTCGTTAAACGAAAAAAGGTTTCAAAGTCAGTTTTCCGTGAGCGCCACAGGACCACCAGCGTAGTTTGGTGAACACCTATTCCACCTACAACGAGGCCGTTCAACGGCACCGAAAAAAGGAGAAGCAGGGCCAGTGGTACGTGCGATTCAACTGGTGTAACAACCGGTTTGGTGATCACGCACTTCGTGTGAGCACGTACACTTCGCGTACGTCAGAGGTTCTGACCAGTTTTGGAGAACCGGAAGTGGAAATTTTGAGTAGTTTAGAGAATCAGCAATCCCGCCTCTGACTGGCCCCACCAACCCCATCTATTCTCTGCCTCCTGAGGCCCAGCTGATTGGCTGGGTCTTCTTGGGTTGCCCTGCACAGGAGAACGGAGCTGGAAAGCAGGTTAGGGTGGGGAGGGAATGGGGATTTTGCAGTATCCTTCACCTGCCACGCCCACCAAGCCACGCCCACAGAACCGGTAGTAAAAAAAAATGAATCCCACCACTGGTGCACATGTACACCATTTTAAAAAGCCCATTTTCAGCTATAATACTTACCTTCTATTGCACCCCCAGTGAGTAAAACAGCACCATGCATCAGCTGTGCTTCAAGACAAGGACATAAAGGACGGGAAAAGAGCAGGGGCGAATGGGCAGAGCCAAACCATCAACGGAACTACCGGTTCGCTTGAACCGTTGCAAACCGGTAGAATCCCATTCCCTGCGCGTGGGCCGTTCTTCGCCTTTGCAGCATCCCCGTCACTGCGGGGCTTACCTTCAGAGGCCACTGATTCGCACTTATGACCGTTGTGGGGTCTCCAGAATCACGTGGTCTGATTTTGTGACCTTCTGACACAGGCCAAGCTCATGGCAGGTTCACTGAGCGACCAAGTTATAGAACTGCAGTGATTCGCTTAACAAATGAGTGCGAGAAACGTCGTACGATGGAGGAAACTTCCCCTAATGAATTTCTCGCTTAACAACAGAGAGCAAACCCAGGGACCTGGCATTGCTTTTACTGCTTCCCCCCTAATTGTTTCCCTGATTCCTGCAGCTTTTTTGGGGGGGGCGGGTCACTCCTATAAGAACCCCCCCTTTGCTCTCTTCCTAGCTGATGTCCACATCTGTGCCGAAATGACGGAAGGAAAAGCACGTACAAACCAATGTAAGTTTATTCTTTGATTTTCCTTAACAAGCCGGGTTTTCCTTTGAATTCTGCAGCCTGACCAGGGGCCTTGAATTCCACCAGATCCCCCCTTTAAAAAAAAAATAATTAGGTGGAATAGCTGAATCTTTTCCTATCATACCCCTGCTCCACAACGAAGAGACTAAAATTACATTCCTGGCTGCCACCACGCACGAGGATTTCTGGATCCGGCATAGCAAAGATTTAATATTTTTTATCATGGTAACAACATGCTCAATTTCAGCTTCCACCTTCTTGTTATGTGGATTTCTGCACTTCCTCCCACAACTCTGTCTTTCTCAGAAGCCCAAGGAGAAGGCAGTAACTTTTGATTTCCCAGCGTTTTCTTCTTTCTGAGGAGCAAGTCCTCCCCAAATACACAGAAAGTGGTGGGTTTATCCCCATCTCCCACCCTCGTTCCTTCAAGAGTCGTGGTTTCTCTGGATAATGCATGCTTTACGCAACTCGCAGACAGAGGGGTAACAGCCAGTGGAAAGAGGCACGATCAAAACAGATGCATTACAAGTCATCGTAAGGAAGGTCGGAGTCATTCCTTCCCGGAGAGAGGAGAAAAAAAAGGGGAATATTGTGGAACAAGTTTTGAGGAGGGGAAAACAGGACATCCTTATTGTTGGAGGAGAGAGAAGGTGTAATGCAAGGAGAAAAAGCTTCATTCTAGGACGGAGTCTCAGCAAGCCACCAGATCTGCAAAATACAACATTGTCAGGTTGTGGTTGTTTTTCCTCCCCGGGGTGAAAACTTCTCCGGGGGTGACCAGCAGAGAAGTCGATCTGGAGTTTGAAGACTCAGTGGGGATGTGCCTCCTGTGCGCCTTCATCCCTGGTGCCCTTGAGGTGCTACATCAGGTTCACGGATGGAAGTCAGAAGTCCAAGGAAACTCCCATTTCCTCTTCACCTCCTTGTGAATCAGGCCTTAAATGATCTCTCCCCGATTGGGAAAGTTCAGCCAGCAACGATCTCCAGCTTGGAAGACAGCCAATGGATGAGTTGGGCGCAAAAGCAAGGCAGGCAAGCTACACGTGACACTTCTGGCGGTGCGTGAAAAAGGAGTCGCGGGTTGCAAAAAGAGAGCCCCCTAAAGGCATTCTTTAAGAAAAGACTGGTAATTATTATTATTATTTTCCTGTTTTTGGTTCTTGACGGGGAGGGATGTGCAAATCTGGACGCACAGCCCCACCACAACCGGCAAACATCCCACGGAGATTTTCAACCGGACGCCTCGATCCAGGTTTTGTAGGATTAAAAAAAAAACGAACAAACCGGATCTGGTTTGTTGAGCATCCGTGGGTTTCATTTCTTCGTGGGACAGAACCCCGTGTCACGGGTTTGAAGAATGGGAAGCGTTCACATCCCGCGTCTCTGAATTCAGATGGTGTGCTGCGTTGCAGGGGAGGGAGGGAAAGAAAAAAAGAAAATGAATCAAGACGGGAAAATCCATAAGAAGGAAAAGGAAGGGAGGGGAGAAAGAGAGAGAGAGAGAGGCAGAGAAATTGAGAAAGTTTGACATAGTAAATTATTCATCCACCGGGCCTAATGGACACATTATTTAATGGTCCGTGTTCCCATTAAACAAACAATCCGTTGCATTAGCAGCTCGGTGCCCTTTTGAATTCAAAAGCATTTAAGTTGCCATTGACAGATGTCACCTCCCCAACACTCAAAGCTGAATTATGCATCAGGGCAATCTAAAAGAATCAATAGCCAGCCCGCTTGTCAGGAAATGACTCGAAGCTTGGAGCCTTTTCTTGGAGGGCTTGAATGTTTTCATCAGAATCCCGCCGCCCTGAACATGGGAATGTGCCACCAAGCTCTCCTTAGGCCATTTTTAAAAAATATATTTTTTTAAAAAAAATTCATTTAGAGTACATGCAATTCATCTTCCATTTATCGCTGTGTCGTCTGGGTTCAAACAAAGTTTACATCCATGTTCATTACTTTAGTATTCATTCTCTATTCTTATCTCATTTTTATCTTGTTAATATACATAATATCTCTATTACTGTAACACTCCTCTTCTAAACATATTTAATTCTATTAACATCTTTTCTATATTTCACTAGTAGAATAGAATAACAGAGTTGGAAGGGACCTTGGAGGTCTTCTAGTCCAACCCCTTGCCTGACAGTGAGAACAATTAACCAGTGGAACGACTCACCTCTAGAAGTTGTGGCTGCTCCAACACACTGGAAGTCTTTAAGAAGAGACTGAGCAACCATTTGTGTGAAAGGGTAGACTGTTTCCTGCCTAAGCAGGAGGTTGGACTAGAAGACCTCCGAAGTACCTTCCAACTCTGTCACTCCTATTCTGTTCTGTTCTGTTCTATTCTATTCTATTCTATTCCATTCCATTCCATTCCATTCTTCTTTCTCATTCTATTCTATTCTATTCTATTCTATTCTATTCTATTCTATTCTATTCTATTCTTTCTCTATTGTATTTATTCTTTCTCATTTTGTTCTATTCTTCCTCATTCTATTCCTATTCTATTCGACTCTGGGGTCACATGACCCCGAGACACTGCAACTGTCATAAGTACATGCCAGTTGCCAAGCCTCTGAATTTTGATCACATGATCGTGGGGAACGCTACAACGGTAATCAGCGTGCAAAACACTCATAAGTCGCTTTTTTTTCCAGGGGTGTTGTAACCTTTGAACCCTTGCTAAAGGAAGGGTTGCAGGTCAAGGGTTTCCTGGTACCCCCAAGGGTTGCCAACGGACCTGAAAAGATGGGGCCCAAATGGCCCCTCTGCCAATAGCCAAGCCACTTTCTTCCAAGACACGAGGGCGGCCATTTTACTGCCGCCTTCTCTTTGCAAATGGGCTTTCGCCCCTCCCAAAAAAAGATAGTTTTTGCCTCTCACAGCTGCCCATTTTCATTTACAAGCACGCCTCTGGGGGACCCCAAAGCTATTCTGGTAGATGACGATCAGCTTCAAGCAGGGATTCTTCCAAGCAAGGCCGAATTAGCGCTTTGGAGCCTTGTCTGTCATCTCCCAGCTGTCGGCTTTCTTGGTAACTCGACGCCCGCTTGGTGGGAAATCGCACGCATCGTTTTGTACGCTGGTCTCATGGCTCTACACCTCCCCCCCAATGCAATTCCTTGCCCATTGTCTAAGCTAAGGAACTTCAGACACAGGAAAAAAAACACGGGTTTTTGTTTGCAAGAATCTGACTCCCTGGTGGTGAAATGCTTTGTGTTTGCCTCCTGCCTCTTTATTAGCCCCCGTGTTCAGCTATAATCCTTCAGACATGTGCAATCTTCTGCTCCCTTTAATTAAAGGCGCTCTTTGAGTTAATGGAAGCAATTAATCCAACCGCTGCCAATGGGAAATGTCACGGTTCCAGTTTGGAACATTAAAAACAACAACAACGTAGCTCTGAAGAGCTGGAGGGGACCCTAAGGGGTCATCCAGTCTAGTCGTTTGCAAACGTGGCAACTTGGTAATATGTGTAGACTTCAACTTGCAGAATTTCCTAGCCAAGCATGGGTTGACTTCATCTCCCAGAATTCCCTAGGTAGCATAGGTAGATTTCAACTCCCAGAATTCCCTAGCCAAGCATGGCTGGACTCCAGCTCCCAGAATTCCCTAGCCAGCATGGCTGGACTCCAGCTCCCAGAATTCCCTAGCCAGCATGGTTGGACTCCAGCTCCCAGAATCCTGCAAGTTGAAATCCACACATCTTAAAGTCTCCAAGTTTGAAAAACACGGATCTATTTTAACCTTCCGGAATGTGCAGGAAAATCCATTTAATTGTCCTTCAGAGAGACAGCTTCACCTTCTTCTTAAAACCTGCAAAGGTGAAGGACCTGAAGCAACAGGGAAAGCGTTCATATGACAGAACAGCTAAGAGAAAATGCCTATCAGGGCCAGTTGGAAGTTGCAGGCCAAGCAGTTGAATCTTTTGGCGCAGAGAATAACAGAGTCGGAAGGGACCTTAATTTTTATAGGAATCGAAAAATCAAGGCTCCCATTGTGGTGGTTTTGTGGGGTTTTTTTTGGATTTTTTGGAACTTCTGGCAGTTTGTGCTCCTCCCCATGTGTTTGGAGACATCTTAGGACAGGTCCCTCTGCCCCCACATGCCCGGGTGGCTTCTTCAACCTGCTGGGGGCATCCGGTAACCCAATCCTTTGGCAGGGACAGCTGTTGCCTGTGGGCGAAAGCTGCAGACGACAGCCAGATGGACCTGCCTCTCCCCAGTCTTGAGAGGGAAAAGCAACCAGAATTGGGTGCTAATTCATTCCCCCAGAGCTGGACCAAATTCTCCATCTGCTATTAAGCAGGGCTGGGATTCAGCCGGTTTGGGCCGGTTCAAGCAAACCGGGTGTTAAATTTAACATCCGTTTCGCCTAACCAGTAGTTGAACCAACTGGCTGGCCCTAGTTGTGCCAGTTTACTGTCCAAATAAAAAGATGTCAGATTCAGGATAATGTCAGTGTACCAGCAATCCTCCACTCCACCCAGTAACTCCGAGACAGACATCTTCTCAAAGGTTCCTTTTTATTTGGATAGTAAACTGGCACAACTGGGGAATCCCGAATCTGAAAGTTTCCCTCCAAACTCCCAAAACTTTAACCTTAGACTGTCTACTATTGACCTCACCCCTCTCCTAAGAGGTCTGTAGGGAGCGTGCATAAGTGCACCAACGTGCCTACCGTCCCTGTCCTATTGTTTCTTTTTTATTTTTCTTATATGTATCCCTGTATTCATAACTATGTTTTTACTGATACCTATTATCTTGTAAGCAATCGACAAATAAAATAAATAAAGTAAAATGACAAATCCATCATCGCATCCCTTGGCCCAATCACCATCCGTCCCAACTTAAGACTTCCTCTCACTTATGCGCAACGCAACCTGACCTTGAATGAGAAAAAGAATGTTGTTATGTCTAACTACATACCCTCCCAAGAAATTCTCCCCCCCCCTCTTTCCCGGGCTCAAAATGTGGCAGCGTGGGAGCATCTGGTCTCAATATGGCTTCCGAAGCTGACACCCCTCCCCTCCCAGAAGTCTCCATGCAGCCCATTTTGGATGCAGGAAAGTGCAGGGTCTGTGCGAAGGCTCTGGGAGAGTGAAAAATGGCCCTCCTGGAAGTTCCAGAAGTAGGCCTGTTTCCGGCTTCTGGAGGACCTCCGGAGGCCAGGGAAGGCCGTTTCGCCCTCCTAGAGGTCTGAGGGAAGCCTCCGGACTCTGGGAGGGCGAAAAATGGCCCTCCCGGAAGTCTGGAAATGGGCCTGTTTCCGGCTTCTGGAGGACCTCCGGAGGTCAGGGAAGGCCGTTTTCGCCCTCTCAGAGGTCTGAGGGAAGCCTCCGGACTCTGGGAGGGCGAAAAATGGCCCCCTGGAAGTCTGGAAGCGGGCCTGTTTCCGGCTTCTGGAGGACCTCCGGAGGCCAGGAAGGCCGTTTCGCCCTCTCAGAGATTTGAGGGAAGCCTCCGGACTCTGGGAGGCGAAAAATGGCCCCCTGGAAGTCTGGAAACGGGCCTGTTTCCGGCTTCTGGAGGACCTCCGGAGGCCAGGGAAGGCCGTTTTCGCCCTCCTAGAGGTCTGAGGGAAGCCTCCGGACTCTGGGAGGGCGAAAAATGGCCCCCCTGGAAGTCTGGAAATGGGCCTGTTTCCGGCTTCTGGAGGACCTCCGGAGGCCAGGGAAGGCCGTTTCGCCCTCTCAGAGATCTGAGGGAAGCCTCCGGACTCTGGGAGGGCGAAAAATGCCCCCGGAAGTCTGGAAACGGGCCTGTTTCTGGCTTCCAGAGGACCTCCGGAGCCCAGGGAAAGCCGTTTTCGCCCTCCCAGAGGCCCGAGAGAAGCCTCCGGACTCTGGGGAAGGGAAAAAAATGGCCCTCCCGGAAGTTCTGGTAGGCCACGCCCACCATGGCCACGCCCACTCAGCACCCGAGCAGAGAACCGGTTGCTGGGATATTTGAACCCCACCCCTGCTATTAAGTGATGCGAAGCAGGTACAGGCAATCCCTGACTTAAAACAGTCCAGTTTAGGGACCGTTCGAAGTTAAAATGGCACTGGAAAAAGCGACGTACGGCCATGTTTCGCCCTTACGACCATAGCAGCATCCCCATGATCAGGCGATGACAATTCAGACGCTTGGCAACTGGCTCGTATTGATGATGGCGGCAGCGTCCCGGGGTCACATGATCCCCTTCTGGATGAGCCAAGTCAGCGGGGAAACCAGCTTCCCTGAGCAACAGTGAGGCTAATTTAATAAGTGCAGTGATTCAACTTAAAAGCTCTGGCGAGAAAGGTGGTAAAATGAGAGAAAAGTCACTTAACGGTTGCCTCACGTGGCAACAGAAATGTTGGGCTCAATTTTGATGGATGGATGGATGGATGGATGGATGGATGGAAGGAAGGAAGGAAGGAAGGAAGGAAGGAAGGAGATAGGAAAAGGAAAGGGAAAAGGAAGGAAGGAAGGAAGATGGGAAAGGAAAAGGAAAGTGAAAAAGGAAGGAAGGAAGGAAGATGGGAAAGGAAAAAGGAAAGTGAAAAAGGAAGGAAGGAAGAAGATGGGAAAAGGAAAGGGAAAAGGAGAAGGAAGGAAGGAAGAAGGGAGGAAGGGAAGGAAGGAAGGATAACAGTTATACAAAACTTAGAAGAGTAGACTTAAAGCCAGAGTAAGGGGAACATTGAATAAAATGCCATAAGCAGTAAAAAGTCCCAAATAAAAATACAACAGCACAAGCCAGCCAAGAAATGTAATCACATCCCTCTAACGTTCTCATTTATTATTCATTTCCGCTCCTCTAATTTGCCTCAGAAATTCACCAGGTGGATTGCAAAGCTAGCAAAACCCTTAAAAGTGCAAAACACAAGACGTGCAACGAACTCTGGACGAAAGAAAGAAAGAAAGAAAAAGAAGAAAGAAAGAAAGAAAGAAAGAAAGAAAGAAAGAAAGAAAGAAAGAAAGAAAGAAAGAAAGAAAGAAAGAAAGAAAGAAAGAAAGAAAGAAAGAAAGGAAGGAAGGAAGAGAATAGGAATAGGAATAGGAGTTGGAAGGGACCTTGGAGGTCTTCTAGTCCAACCCCCTGCTTAGGTAGGAAACCCTACGCACCACTTCAGACAAACGGAATCCAACATCTTTTTAAAAACTTCCAGTGTTGGAGCATTCACAAGTTCTGGAGGCAAATTGTTCCACTGGTTAATTGTCCTCGCTGTTAGGAAATTCCTCCTTAGTTCTAGGTGGCTTCTCCCCTTGGTTAGTTTCCATCCGTTGCTTCTTGTCCTGCCCTCTTGTGCTTTGGAGAATAGCTTGACTCCCTCTTCTTTGGGGCAGCCCCTGAGATGCTGGAAGACTGCTATCATGTCACCTCTTAGTCCTTCTTTTCATCAAACTAGACATACCCAGTTCCAGCAACCTTTCTTCATCTGCTTTAGCCTCCTGTCCCCTAATCATCTTTATTTCTCTTCTCTGGCACTTTTTCCAAAGTCTCAACGTCTTTTTGATAATACGGTGACCAAAACTGGATCCCGTATCCCAAGTGCCAGCTTTGGAAGCTATATTCCACGCTGCCACATAGCCTGAGAAAGCGGGAGGGGGTTGATTTCTATTGAGTAGCTCTGAGTAGACAAAATAAAATGCTTTTGTTAATTCAAGGTCGTCGAGTATGGCGCTGGATGAAATAAGGATGGATTTGTAGTTTGGGAAATTGTGGGAAGCCCGAAAGCTTTTAGATTTGGGATTCCGCAGATGTGCCAGTTCCTATTCTAATGACTGATGATGACTGTCTCAGAGCTACTGCTTGGAATGGAGGTTTGCTGGAATGCTGACACCAAAGGTGATCGTACTAAGGCTTTATAAAGTGGTACTAATACTTCACGTGATATTGATTTTATACCTCTGCTAATGCAACAGAAGGATAGAATCAAGATCAGGTGAAGAATCGTGGGCGGTTATGGCAAAGGAATTGTCCATCCCCCGATAGCCTTGTTTCTGTTTTTTTGTTTTTTTTTTGACTTCCTAAAATATTGCATTCCTCTTCCATTCTTTTTGTTGTGATGTTTATAGGTGAACGAAGGCTTTTTGCTTTAAGACAGCGATAATTTGATAGAAGGGCACTCAAAAAACTCTCTGGCTCAAGCGGTAGGGTTTTTAGCTGTTCTTTCAATTCCCTCGGCTGCTGAAATTTTGCATTAATCATCGGGCCCAGTCCAGCTTAATGGAAAAATAATGTTAATTTCATTTCTCCCCTGATCCTAAAGCATGCCGTCTTTGCCAGAGGTGTTAGCTTTCCACAGACAATAATTGCCTCCCATCCTTTTTTGAAAGAAGAGATAACGGGAACGAAAGAAGAGAAAAGAAGAGGGATATCTTGAAAGCTTCTCTGTGGTTGTTGAATTACAACTTCCACCATCCCTGATCTCTAACCATAGGAGAGGCAGTTTGGTCTAGTGGATTAAGGTGCAAGCTTAGAAACCAGGAGACAGTGACTTCTAGTCCTGCGTTAGCCATTTGTCCAGAATGGTAATAGGGTGTCCTGGCTAAGCAAGGGGTTGGAATGGAAGACCTCCACAGCCCCTTTCAACTTTGTTATTCTGTATTCTGCATTAGCCATGAAAACCGGCTGGGTGAAAACTGGCAATTTCCTGGGCCAAGTCCCATTACTGATGGCCTGATTGATGGATTCAGTGCCCTGTATATAGTGGTCCACTGGATATGTCTAGTTTAATGAAAAGAAGGACTAGGGGAGATAGGATAACAGTGTTTCAATATCTCAGGGGCTGCCCCAAAGAAGAGGGAGTCAAGCTATACTCCAAAGCACCAGAGAAGGCAGGACAAGAAGCAACGGGTGGAAACTAATCAAGGAGAGAAACAACCTAGAACTAAGGAGAAATTTCCTGAACAATTAATCTGTGGAACAACTTGCCTCCAGAAATTGTGATGTTCCAACACTGGAAGTTGGATAACCATTTGTCTGAAGTGGCGTAGGGTTTCCTGCCTAGGCAGGGGGTTGGACTAGAAGACCTCCAAGGTCCCTTCCAACTCTGTTATTCTAGTCTATTTCCTAGCAGTGACTTGGGGAAATGCACAAAAGATTAAAGCCACCACAAAAGATACCCGTCTCTAGAGCGCAGTCTTAAGAGAGGGAAAGGGAGACAGACAGAGAAATAATCCATACCATTTGAGGTGGGCGATGAGCTATTTGGGGCAAATCTTATATTGTCCCCGTCTCCATGGGGGGGACCAGTTTGGGAAGGCCGGGTTGTCCTTTATGATAGGGGAATCCAACCCATCTGAAGGACAGCAGGTTGGGACATGATACATTAATTGCACTGTATTTTGCTTTTCCTCTGGAGAGATTAAGGTAGTTATATGGGAGTTCCTCCTTCTCTCAGTTGGAAGAGATGGGCTCAAAGCCACCTGATTTGGTTCTTCTCAGCACTTGTCCAGCCCATAAACTTTCTACTACTCTGGTCTATTTGTAATCGCTATCCAGGGTACTGAACATGCTTTGTTCATCCGTCTATCTATAACTGTATCATCTATAACTATATCATCTATATCTACATCTATCCATCCACCCATCCATCCATCCATTGCTTCTTTCATCATTCCATCCATCCATCCTCTCTCTCTCTAGCTATCCATCCATCCATCTATCCATCCATCTATTGACTACTCCATCATTCTATCATTCTATCGTTCCATCCCTTCATCCACCCATCCATCCATCCATCCAATTTGCATAGCTGCCCATCACATAAACAAGTGACCTTGGGTGGCCTACAATCTGAACTGCTTCCCTTTGGCCTGGATGGTGTTTCTCCCATCTTGACCACTTTCAGATGTGTGGACTTCAACTCCCAGAATTCCATAGCCAGCCTGTTTGAGGGTTGAGGAGCACTGGCCTACACTGTCTCCAGTCCATTTGGCAGAAGCTTTAATGAAGGCAGCATCTACCTAACCATAGAGTGGGATCAGCAAGATAGTCCTCTAAAGGCAGTCCATTCATTCAGCATCCATCTTTCAGTATAGTTCCCTCTCTCTCTCCCCTCTCTCTTCCTCCCTCCCTCTTTCTCTCCCACTTCTCTCCCCCTCCCTCCCTCTCTCACTTTCTCTCTTTCTCTCTCTCTCCCCCTCCCTCTCCCTCCCTCCCTCCTTACAAATAATCTTTCCTTGCACCCCCTTCACACACTTCCCATCCACCCATCAAAATTTATATGGCTTACCAAAATAAAAAACCCCACATAAAAACCAATAAAAAGCAATAACACCTCACCCTACCCTGGGGACCACAATCAATTCATCAAATAAGCCACTCGATGGGCTCCACCCCACTCTGAGGGGGCGGGGGCAGGCTTGTTGGCAAAACCCAGGAGGCCTCACGAAAAGAGCGTCAACGTTTAAATTCTCTACCTCTGGAAAACCCGAGACGGTTCTTTGTGGCTCTAGGACTTGTCATCTGCCCTGGGACTCCACAGCCCATCCCTCCTCTGGGCTGGATGCAGGGGATGGGCGTTGTAGTCCCTCTACCCGTGAAGGCAATCCAATACAAGCCACGTCGCAACCCAGGTGGGCTCACCGTAGTATAGTGGACAATACAGAGGATCGCGATCATCAGGAGGCCGATGAGGATGGACGCGATGGCAACCAGCAAAGCCGTGTGGCCCAGCCGCCTCGACCCTTCGATGTCTCCTTGATTGTAGCTATTTAGCGCCTGCGGGAAGAAAGAGGAGGAGGAGGCAGCCCCAGTTAAAAACCCCGACGTGAACTCTGCTCCCCTTTTGTTCCCGAGGACGTCAAGACCCATAAGGCACTCCTGCCTGGGAGAGCTTTTTTCCTGAAAAGGCTCGGCTGGGGAGGCCGTCGGTCTTCTTTGGAATTGGCCTCCCTTTTGGGTCAGGAAGTTAACATCAGGGCTCCGGTAGCTGCCCCAATTAAATCACGAGTCTCGAGCCAAACTTCCAAAACTTCGAAAGGATTTATTGGGAGTTAACACGTCCGGCACTGCCTGGGTGTATCATAATTCATATTCTCCAATGGGACACCTCCATAGCCCAGAGTCATCCATCATGCTCTCCAGTTAGAATTTTTGCGCGGCAGAAACTTCAGTCACCTAGTTACTATCTTTGAAAAAACTATTTATGGAATGCACTTTCCATTTCCAAGCTGCCGCACTGCTCCCCTTTCCCTTTCTGTTGGCAACTCTAAAAAGACCAAAGACGTATTTCATGAGTTGACAGTTAACATCTGCAGGGATTCATTTACCAACCGTGGCAAGGGGGGGTCATAAAAAAAATGGGACAAAACTCCAACGGCCTGACTTATGACCTCTTTTCAGACTTCCAACCCTTTCAGCCTCTCCCAGGATCACAATTCGGACACTGAAAGACAATAGGGAAACAAACTGATTTTTTTTAAAAACCCGAATTGTTTTTATTAGGGATGATATCGGGAAAAATGAGAGAATTTATGCATTTAGCGTGACGGGTTTTAACAGCAGCGAGGATTATCTTCGCACAATATTGGAATGATGAAGGAACACCTCAAGATGGAGAGATAATTAAGGAGAGAAGCAACTTAAAACTGAGGTGAAATTTCCTGACAGAACAATTAATAAGTGGAACAACTTGCCACCAGAAGTTGTAAATGCTTCAACACTGGAGGTTTTTAAGAAGAGATTGGACAACCATTTGTCTGAAGTGGTGTAGGGTTTCCTGCCTAAGCAGAGGGCTGGACTAGAAGACCTCCAAGGTCCCTTCCGGCTCTCTATTCTAATTCAAATTCTGTTCTATTCTATTCTATTTGATTCCCATAAAGAAACTTCCATAGACAGGACAAAAAGCAATGAGGAAACTAATCAAGGAGAAAAACAACCTACAGCTAAGGAGAAATTTACTAACACTGAGAACAATTCATCAGAGGAACAATTTGCCTCCAGAAGTTGTGGATGCTCCAACACTGGAAGTTTTTAAAAAGATGTTGGATAACCATTTGTCTAAAGTGATGTAGGGTTTTCTGCCTAGGCAGGGGGTTGGACTAGAAGACCTCCAAGGTCCCTTCCGACTCTGTTATTCTATTCTAAAAAAGGATATTAGACTGGGCAGAAATGGACAGACTTGCATTGAAAAATCAAACCGAAAGAAGACATGGAATATCCTCAAACTTGGAATTTATTTTACCAGCGGCTGGGGGGAAAAAAGGGGTGGAGAGAGTAAGAAGGGCATTTGTATTGTTAAGCGAATGAAATACCCTGACAACACGATGTTTATTAAGCACCCAGGAATGTAATTCACAGAAAATTCATAAAACGTATTTTAAAAAATAATAATTTGGACGCTTGACTCATATTTATGACTCGGTGGCAGCGTCCCGGGGGGGGGAATCATGCCATCTTCTGACCAGCAGATTCAACGGGGAGACACCAGATTCACTCAACAATGGTGTGACTAACTTTCAAAATGGCGTCGATTCACTCAACGACAGCGTGACTCGTTTAACAAATGCAGGGGTTTCACGTGAAAAACGGTGGCAAGAAAAGTTTGTCAAAACCAAACCAAACCAAACCAGGGTAAAACGTACTTTGCCGTTGTCTCGCTTAGCAACAGAACTTTTGGGGCTCCGTTTAGGTCGATTCGGGGGAATAAAATGGCACGTAACCAGCCGTGTACGAGAGACAATTAACGCCCCAGTTAAAAAGGCACAAAGGTCGCCAGTTAAATCCAGGCCTTTGAGGACAACCTTTCCTCGCTCTCTCTCAAACGTGAAGGTGTCCCACGACACAAACAGATCCCGTTACAGCAAGGGGACACCGAAGCCGACGCAGGCAACAACTCGAGTCTCAGGGGCCAGGCCTGAAATCTTGGACCTCTCTGATGTCACGAGTAAGACGAGCCTGAGGAGAAATAGCCGTGAGGGAGCTAAAAGTCTGTAGAGGTTCTCAGTCCTCCAGGTCACGGCTGTCCCAAAGGTGGGATGTTTTTTTGGGGGGTTTTTTTTTCAGGAGGCCATTTTGTTTTGAAGACGTTTCGCTTCTCCTCTGAGAAGCTTCTTCAGATCCAACTGGATGGTGGGGAAGGGAAGGATTGATACTCCTTGCAGACAGCTGGTCATTTGCATCCTTTCAGAGGGTCATTGAGGCCACTTGGAGGTGTGTCTTTGTCATCAGAGTCACCTGATTGGTGCAAATGGGTGTGGAGCCTTCTGACCGGATGCTGGGGAAGAGAAAGGTTTATATTCCTTGCAGACAGCTGGTCATTTGCATCCTTTGAGAGGGTGGTTGAGGCCACTTGGAGAGGTTTCTCTCTGTCCTACAGGAACCACGTGCACCACTCCCTTTTAAATCCCATCCTGGGAAAAGCACGATGGGTATTGTCTATCCACCTTGGAGGGTTTCCCAAATCTTCGGAGCTGTTGCAGTCAGAAAGCGAGTGAGGGGGTGGCGGTGCAAGAGTTCCTCCCCACCCCCGTCTCGCCAATCTTGCCTCCCTCCTTCCACATCCTGTTGGCTGAAGGAGCCTTCCTCATATCTCAGCGGATTTGGCCAGGCTCCCTGTATCTCCTGGAGCTTCAAGAAGAAGCGGTTGTCTTTTTTCCCCCTAAGTAATGCACTGCAGTCCATTAAGGCTGCTAAATGCCTTAGTCTGGGTCTTGGCCCAGAATCCTCCTCCCTGTCTGGAATCGATAGAAAAAGGGTGTGACTTCTGCTGCAGAGGGCAGGAGAGCACAGCCTGAACTTCTGCTGGTCACCCCCCCAAGCAGCTTCTGCCTCTACAGCAAAGGGTCTTCAAACGTGGCAAGTTCAAGACTTGTGGACTTCAACTCCCAGAATTCCTGAGCTAACATGGCTGGAGGAGGAGGGATTCTGGGAGTTGGAAGTCCACAAATCTTAAAGCGGTCAAGTTTGAAGACCCCTGGAATAGATAGATAGAGAAAGAGAGGTAGAATAGATAGATAGAGATAGATAGATAGATAGATAGATAGATAGATAGATAGATAGATAGATAGATAGATAGATAGATAGATAGATATAGAGGGAGGGAGAGAGAAAGAGAAAGAGAGGATAGGATAGATGGATGGATGGATGGAATAGAAAGAGATAGATGGATGGATGGAATAGATAAAGAGAGGTAGAATAGATAGAAAGAGAGAATAGATAGAATAGACAAAGAGAGGTAGAATAGAGATAGATAGAATAGATAGATAGAGGGAGAGAGAAAGATGGAATAGATAGAATAGATAGAATGAATAGATAGAAGATAGATAGATAGATAGATAGATAGATAGATAGATAGATAGATTGATAGATAGATGATAGATAGATAGATGGATGATAGATAGATAGATAGATAGATAGATAGATAGATAGATAGATAGATGATAGATAGATGGATGATAGATAGATAGATAGATAGATAGACAGACACAGACAGACAGACAGATGGAATAGAAAAAGAGGTAGAATAGATAGAAAGAGATAGAATAGATAGATAGATAGACAGATAGATGGAATAGAAAAAGAGGTAGAATAGATAGAAAGAGATAGATAGATAGATAGATAGATAGATAGATAGATAGATAGATAGATAGATAGATAGATAGGCAGACAGACAGATAGACAGACAGATAGAATAGATCAAGGGTCTTCAAACTTGGCCAAGTTTAAGACTTGTGGGCTTCAACTCCCAGAATTCCTGAGCTGACATGACCGGAGGAGGAATTCTGGGAGTTGAAGTCCACAAGTCTTAAAGCTGTCAAGTTTGAAGACCCTCTTGCTCTACAGAGAAGACGGGGTCAATCTCTTCTCCAAAGCACCAGCAGGAAGTAGTGGGTGGAGACCGACCAAGGAGAGAAGCAACCTGGAACTAAGGAGGAAATTTCCTGAAAGTCAGAACAATTAATCAGTGGAACAACTTGCCTCCAGAAGTTGTGGATTCTCCCACACTGGAGGTTTTTTAAGAAGAGATTGGACAGCCATTTGTCTGAAGTGGTGTAGGGTCTCCTGCCTAAGCAGCGGGCTGGACTAGAAGACCTCCAAGGTTCCTCCCAACTCTGTTATTCTCCAAAGCACCTGAGGGCAGGACAAGTAGCAACGGATGGAAAGTAATCAAAGAGAGAAGCAACCTAGAACTAAGGAGGAATTTCCTAACAGTGAGAACAATTAACCGGTGGAACGGCTTGCCTCTAGAACCTGTGGATGCTCCATCATTGAAGGCTTTAAGAAGAGACTGGACAGTCCTCTGTCTGAAATGGTATATGATTTCCTCATTGAGCCACCGTCATAAATACGAGTCAGTCTGCCAGAGAAGAGCAACCAGGAGGATGAGGGGACTGGAGGCTAAAACATACGATGAACGGTTGCAGGAACCGGGCCTGGCTAGTCTAGGGAAGAGAAGGACCAGGGGAGACAGAAGAGCAGTCTTCCAGTATTTGAGGGGCTGCCACAGAGAGGAGGAAGGGGTCAAGCTGTTTTCCAAGGCACCCAAAGGCCAGACAAGGAATAATGGATGGAAACTGACCAAGGAGAGATTCAACCTGGAAATAAGGGGGAATTTTCTGACAGTCAACCGAACAGAAGTTGCCCTCGGAAGTTGTGGGAGCTTCATCACTGGAGGCTTTCAAGAAGAGACTGGACTGCCATCTGTCAGAAATGGTGCAAGGTCTCCTGCTTGGGCGGGGGGGGGTTGGACTAGATGACCTACAAGGTCCCTTCCAACTCTGTTAATCTATCAGTCTAAAACTCCAGGAGGCAAGCTATTCCAGTGATTAAATTGTTCTTACTGTCAGGACATTTCTCCTTCTAGCTTGGACCTCTCTTTAACAAACTTCCGTTACTTTCTTTTCCCGTCCTCTGGTGTTTTGGAAAAGAAGTCAGCGAATCCCCCCTTCCCTGTGGCAGCCCCTCAATTCCTTGAAAGGCTGCTGTTATTAGAAGCAGTCCTCACCTGGCGTCTGGTGTTCAAGGATCAAATACATCCTTTAAGCACTGAAGGCGTTTTGTTCCCAACCTCCCCCAGATCTCCAGCATTTGAACCCTTTCCTTTTGGCGAAGGGCAGCCTCAGGAATTCCAAAGGGGATGTAGGCCAACTGGTTGAGAATTCTGGGAACCGCAGTTTATTATTTGGAGAATGCCAGGGTGGGGATGGGAAAATAGAAAGATGTAATATGGCTCAAACATGTTCCAGCTCAGGAGTGTTGTGTTGGATACTGGAAAAGGCAGGTGGTTACCCAACATCTGTCTGTTCCGAATTTCCCCGTTTCTATTTGCAACCTCATTATTATTATCTATTCACCACAGTGTGATGTCACCGCTGTTAGTACTTTAGCTGGCATTGGCCTTTACATCTATCAAGATCTTCCTTCCAAGAATCTAGGATTATTTTTTCGTAGGAGAGGGGAAACAACAGCTGGATTCACAGTCTGAGAGTGGTGGAAATTTACCAATTCAAGTCCTTGCAAGAATA
Organism: Notechis scutatus; assembly: GCF_049901735.1. Classification (NCBI taxonomy): domain Eukaryota; kingdom Metazoa; phylum Chordata; class Lepidosauria; order Squamata; family Elapidae; genus Notechis; species Notechis scutatus. The sequence continues at coordinate 3,680,115 of NC_142021.1, read as the reverse complement.
ACAGAGTTGGAAGGGATTCGGGAGGTCTTATAGTCCAACCCCCTTCTCAAGCTAAACTAAACCCTCAAGTAAAGACCTGAAAATTATTGAGGTAGCACCTAAGAATCTAGGCAGTTCGAAAAGGGGGTAAAATTAGGGGGTGCAGGCCTGATAAATTCAATATTTCTTAAATTCAATATTTCTAGATATGGAGGAAATCTTTTAGGTACCTCTCTGAGGGCTTCAATCACGATTGGCACAACAAAGATTACCTTTTCCCTAAGTACGACTTTGATCTTCAAATACTGGCGCTTTGTCATTTTTTTTTTTACCCCCAAGTCTTTCTCTTTAATCCCAGCATCTCCCAAAATAGCCACGTCAATGAACCAATCTTTCTTCCTTTCCACCAACAACAAAAATATACACTCAAAAGGAGATCCAACGATCTGTCTTTAGAACTGGAATATATTCGACCCAGAGTGATAGACTGAGAACCTAAACCCCAGCAAAAGAGAAGCAAACAATTTAAACTACTTATTGTTTTTTTGCAAGAAATTGCAAAGGCTGGTCTTTTGGCTTCCAAGTGACGTTGCTTGAGAGAGTGAAGAATGTTAAATGGCCTTCTAGGTGATCTGAAATTATTTCTTTTATTTTTCAGTTTTAAAAATAATCTTACTCATCGGCTATTTCTAGACCTCTAAGGGTGGAAGAGCAACATTTTAAGATCTGTGGGGGTGACATCCTTTAAATTTGCAAACAGTTCAAATGTGCTTGCGTGGAACAGAGACTGATATTTCTGAATCTTCCAGTGTAAATAGCAAAAGGGCTAAGAGAGACAGATAATAGCCATTAAAAGTGAGCTTCTAGCCATCTCCAGTTCCCATATACACCTTTATAGCTTAATTCTAATTATTCAGTTTCAAGTTAGACCTCAAGGGGACTGCCAGACAGACAGAAGGTCCACCTCGCGGTGAATCCAGGAAGAAGTAACATAAGAGGAAAGAAAGAAAGAAAAAAGATCTATATACAGGTAGTTCTCAACTTGTGAGTTACAATTGAGCCCAACGTTTCTGTGGTTCAGTGAGACATTTGTTAAGTGACATTTTGCCCCATTTTACTATCTTCCTGGCCACCGTTTTTAGTGAATCACTGCATTGGGTAAGTTAGTAACCTGGTTGTTAAGCGAAATTATGGCTATCTCGTGGATTTTGCTTCGTCAGAAGGTCGCGAAAGGGGAATCACAGGTTTGCAAGCAGCTGAATGTTGATCACATGGATCAGTGGTGGGATTCAAAAAATTTTTCCTACCGGTTCTATTTTATCAATGGTTAGACAAAAACACATGGTAATGAAATATATTAGGAAATTTCATAATATAAGACTAGTAGAATGATATAGAATATAATATAAAAATATATAACCATTGGATGAATGCATAATATAAATTCATATAAAATTTAGAATACTCTGTATAAAATGATGGAATAATAGTTTAGTCAAATGAACGATTAATAACTGACAATGTATAAATATATGTTGGATTGATAATGTGAGAATCTATACAAATTGTAAGTGAGGACTGTGAGAGGATAGCACAAAAGATTTGTAACCAACTGACACACTGTACGTATATAACTGGAAGATGGTTTTATGTTTTTTTATGTTTTGTGTTTGTTTTGAAAATAAAAAAAAATTGGAAAAAAAAATTACTACTGGTTCTGTGGGCGTGGCTTGATGGGTGTGGTATTGACTTGGTGGGCGTGGTGTGGCTTGGTGGGCGTGGCTTGGTGGGCGTGGCAGGGGAAGGATACTGCAAAATCTCCATTCCCTCCCCACCCCACTAACCTGCTTTCCAGCTCTGTTCTCCTGTGGTGGGCAACAAATGAAGACCCAGCTGATCAGCTGGGACTCAATGGGAGGCGGAGAATAGATGGGGTTGGTGGGGCCAGTCAGAGGCGGGATTTGCCGCTTCTCTGAACTACTCAAAATGCCCGCTACTGGTCCAAACCAGCTGAATACCCACCTCGGATGGAGATGCTACCAAGATGGTAACTATTAAAAATGGTCATAAGTCACTTTTTTCCACGCCGTTGTAGCTTGGAACGGTCACTAAATGAACCATTGTAACTCCAGGACTACCTATACCATAAAATGGTGGTTATTGTTGTCACCTTTAACTGGACAAAACAGCCCATCCTCCAGCCACAACTTTTGAACCCAGATTCCTTAAACTGACAGAAAGCATCCAAAATCTGCGGTCCATGACTCCTCCCAGGATGTTGAAGTTTGGCAAAAAAAATTTACAAAACATTTTAGGACATAATATAAGATGCCATAGGACGCTTCCTGAAACCGGGCTAAAAAAGGGTGGGCTATTTTTCAAAGCAGGTCCATCCCTGGGTGTATTTATTTATTTACCCAATGGAGAAACGGCCCCTCCCTTTCCAAAGAGGAGCCATGAATTTTAAAGAAATTGTTCTGAGATGCTCTTAGCTCTGCCGTGGTCGAAGGCGCTGAGGAATCTGATCAGGAAATATTTCTGAAAACGGTGACCCAACAGGCCGTGGGGATTGTCTAATAAATAATAAACACGATAATTGCATAACAGGATATTCCTGCATGTTGGGGTTTGTGAACATTGAAGAGCATCCATTAGCAAGTGGAAATTGGAGGTCCAGATTTCTCGGCTGCTGTGATAACAGCAATGGAATTTTTCATCCCCCATCCTGCCTTGCCCCACTATTGGCAGGGATAAGGGGAGTTAGGGACCCTTAGTGCAACGTTTCATCATCCAAAGTAAGTAACATGATCAGTGCTAACACTGATAAACATCTGCAAGAAAACCACCAAGCTCAGAGAGCACCAAGGACCCAATAATTCTTCTCTTCTCCTCCTCCTCCTCCTCCTCCTCCTCCTCCTCCTCCTCCTCCTCCTCCTCCTCCTCCTCCTCCTCCTCCTCCTCCTCCTCCTGCAAACCCCATTCCCTTCTAGCACTGATGATGATCCCTAGTTGAGTCATGAAACGTCTGCAAGAAAACCACCCAGCTCAGAGAGCACCAAGGACCCCTCATGTCACCCCACCCCTTGCTACACATATTATCCTTTATTGATAACAGAAGCTGGACTGCAGCAGCATCTATAGGGACTATCCAGTTCTGCTTATCTCAAAAGTTATATTTTGGAGCATGAATGGAGAGGCTGTTACATTTTTCCACGCTTTGCATTTTTAAAAATATGAATATAATAGTCATCCCATGCCATGAGTTTAGGCCAAACGGACATAGATTGGGGGGTGGGTGGGGCTTTCAGGTACACAACTGGCTTACGGGAAGTATTTCAACTGTTGGGGATTTGAGAATTCCTGTCCCTGGAATTCCTCAGGATCTCTTCTATAAATTCCCCACCTTTGCAATGTTTAATACTCCTACTCCACTTCCAGACTTGAGCTGGGAGGCCACTTAGGGTAAAAGCCCCCCACCCACCGCCCAACTCCACCCCACCCCACCCCCGCTGTTAAAGCGTCACCAAGCAAACCAAGCTGGCATATTTTGGAAAGGAGACTTGGAAGGAAGTCTTTAGAGACGCGATCCGGGTTAACCGTTGCACATTTGCGACAACTAGAGCCCCTACCGAGCTGCCACTCGCGGGATCCGCACCTCAACCAATTCCTAAGCAACGCGCCCGGCAGGATCCGCGCAGCGGCTACCGGCGTCCGTCGCCTCCCAAACGGGAAGACGCAGCGCCTGAGCCTGAAACAGTTCCCCTCTCCGTCGCGCCTTTTGGTTGCCCCCTTACTGTCCCGACGCCAGAGCACCTGGAGAGCCCGTCTCCTTGATCCCCGAGAGGCCGAGCCCCCCCTAGACCCCGCGCCCCCAAATCCCCTTTCCCTGCAGTTTGCCCCTCGGCTTTAGGCCCCCCCAAGACGCAGATGGAGCGATTCGTGCGTAAAAGCGCACAAGCGCCTTTGGCCCAAAGGGAAGAAGAGAGAAAGGGTGACCACGGAGGCGAGGCGAGGCAGGGGGGCGTTTGAGAAGGGGACCAAGGGAACAACGGGTGGGGGGACTCCGGTGGGGTCTCCTCCTCCACCCCCGGCCTCGGTTTGCAGGGGTGCCCAGGCGCATGGGATGTCTCCCCGACGGCCAGGATGGGTCCTGGCGACGTTGGGCAGGGCGCGGAGTGTCAGGGGGGTTCCCCGCCCGGTCCCCCGGCTCACCATGACCGAAAAAACGAAGGCGGCGATGTTGACGGGGTACGCGGGGCAGAAGCAGGACAGAATGCTCAGCCACAAATAGTTTTTGGGCGGGGGGCGCTGCTCCTCTTCCTCCTCGGGGCCCGGGATCTCCTCGGCGCCGTTCAGCTGGAGCTCGGCGCCGCTGCCGCTCTTCTCCAAGCCCCGCTTGAGGTCCGAGTAAGCCGGGGGAGGCGACGAGCCCGCCATGGGGGGATTGTGGGGAAGACGGAGAAGAGGCGAAAGTTGGACGGCGGAGAGAGCGCAAGGCAGGCGGGAGGAGGAGGAGAAGAAGAAGAAGCGAGGGAACTGGCTCAGTCCGGGCTCCTTCCTCTGCCTTCGCCTCGGGAACGACGGCGTTGCTGCTGGTCAAAAAATAAAAAATAAACCCCAGCGGAGACCAGTTCGCTCCGGACAACCGCTCAGGTTTCTATCCCGGAGCGAAGACGCGCCCGCCGGTCTGTGCCAAGGCGCGCCTGGAGCTCCGCGCTGCCTGGAGCCCCCACCCCACCCCACCTCGCACCAGCAGAGGCTTGGAGGGGGTTGTAGAGAGAGACAGACCTGATTGGCCGAAGAAAGCCCTCTTCGACCCAATCAACGTTGGGGAAAGGCAGGAGACCACCCGGGGAGGCTGGGGGGGGACCCCGAATGGGAAACTTGAACGGAGTGGAATGGAGGAGAAGGAAGGAAGGAAGGAAGGAAGGAAGGAAGGAAGGAAGGATAGAGAAGATAGAATAGAATAACAGTAGAACAGAATGGAATGGAATGGAATGGAATAGAATAGAATAGAATAGAATAGAATAGAATAGAATAGAATAGAATAGAATAGAACAGAATAACAGTAGAATGGAATGGAACAGAACAGAACAGAACAGAATAGAATAGAACAGAATAGAATAACAGTAGAATGGAATGGGATAGGATAGGATAGGATAGGATAGAAAGATAGAATAGAATAGAATAGAATAGAATAGAATAGAATAGAATAGAATAGAATAGAATAGAAATCCTTATTTCTATTGCTCAACCAATGATACCAATTGTCCCAAATTTTATAATACTCCAATTCTTCTTTATCCTTTAATTTTAATGTAAGTTTATCCATTTCAGCACAATCTAAATTTTTTTTGAATTACTAATTCCTCTGAAGGCGTGTTATTTTGTTTCCAAGATTGAGCGAATGCTATCCTTGTTGCTGTCAATATATGTAGCAAAATATATTTAATCTTTTCCCTATGTTTCCCTTTAATTATTCCCAACAAGAATAATTCTGGTTTAAACTCTATCTGCTCCTCCACTATTTCTTGTATACAACCCCATATTTTTAGTCCAGTATTTTTGGGCTTCTGGGCAGGACCACCACATATGATAGAAGGTACCCTAGTTCTGTTTGCATTTCCAGCATTTCGGATTCATGTTAGGGTACATTTTAGCCAATCTCATTGGTGTCAAATGCTACAAAAGCCTTCGTTAACTTACTTATAGTTTGCTAAACGGACCAGAGGAGAAACCAATTGTGAACAGAGAACAACTCCTGTAAAGTTGATAACTGTCCATCTATCTCTTTCTGTATGACAGTCACAGCAAAGGGAGGATCAGGAAGGGAGCCAAAATAATAACGCACATAGACCTTGACTTATAGGAGTTCATTTAGTGACTATCTGAAGTCACAACAGTTCTGCAAAAAGCGACTTATGACCATTTCCCCCACTTATGAGGTTGCAGCATCTCTCTGGTCACACAATCCAAATTCAGAGGCTTGGCAACCGGCTGGTATTAATAATGATGGTTGCAGTCCTTTATTATTTATAAGGGCTTTGTTTGCATAAACAGGAAATTAGAATATTAATTCCACAATAATGGAGGGGAGGGGAAGGAGGAAGAGGAGAAGGAGAATAATATCCAAGGGTCAAGCTTCAATTCCTGGTCAACACTACTTGTGAATTATACCTTTAATTATTTCTTGGATTTAATCTTTATACCTAAGGATTGGCAAGGCAGCTCCATTAAGGAAATGCCAGCAAATCATGTAAATGGTAGCTCTCCAGGTCTGGACAATGCCTCTTAGTGAGATGGGTGGGCGTATACATTTCATAATAAAATAGAAAATGAGTAAAAATAAAAAGTTTAAGCTGAGTTAGATGGAGCCCTTCCCTTGCAAAGAATCTCAGAATCTCAGCCCGGGCTGTAAATATTCCGATTCAGCAATGGAGGCTTTTTAGAATCCCCCCAAAGACAGACTCATAAATCAATCTGCAGAGAAAATTCCATTAACGTGCTTTCTCCCATGGTAGAAACCCTTGGCTGGATTCTCACTGGGTGCCACTGTGCTGAATCATCTCCATTTTGCTGTTAGATGCTCGCCTTTCCAAAAGGTTTATATAACCCTCCATGGCCAAGCGAAGGAGGCAAGCTGGAAGGGCCTTTGGGATGTTTGAATGCCTTTTTCGAGCACTTATGAACTCAGAAGGAGAATATCCAAAGGAGGGGTCCTTGGAGCTCTCTGAGCTTGGTGGTTTTCTTGCAGACGTTTCATCATCCAAACTAGGTAACAACATCAGTGTTAGAAGAGAATGGGGATTGTGGAGAGGAGGAGAAGGAAAGGGAAAAAGGAGGAGGAAGAGAGGAGGAGAAAGAAGGAGGAGAAGAAAGAGGACTATGGGGTTGTTGATGCTCTGAACTTGGTTGTTTTCTTGCAGACGTTTCATTACCAAACTAGATAACAACATCAGTGCTAGAAGGAAATGGGGTTTGCGGAGAGGAGGAGGAGAAGGAGAAGGAGGATACCCTAAATAAACTACAGTTTAGGGAAATGGCCCCCAACCTTATCTATCTATCATCTATCTATCTATCTATCTATCTATCTATCTATCTATCTATCTAATCTATCTATCTGCGAAATACCACTCACGCATCATCACAAAATCTCCAGAACCGTCAAGCCTACAAACTTGAAATTTGGCACGTATGATCCTCTTGCCTTCTAGGGGCTCACTAAGAAAGGATTTTTCGAAATGACCATCAGAGCATTTAGTATTTCCTATATTATTATTATTAACACGCTCCGATGCTAAGGAGTTCTACTCCCCCTCCCCACCTGAAAAGAAATCTGTTCCAAATGCAAAACACAAGCAGAGGGGAGGAGTTTCAGTTTCAGTTTCACAGCAGCAAGCAGCTGTAGTACAGAACAGTTGAGCTAAGCCACGCCCAGGCTCCTTGCTGTCTCCTGCAGCAGCAAATGCTGCTTCAGTTTCCATGTTTCAGTTTCCAAACAGCCCTCAACTCTCTCACATACTGACAGGACGATAACAATGGATGCTGGTGGGCAGAGGCACCATTTCCTCCTCCTTATTTTCCTCCCCAAAAACTAAGCCCTATCACATAGTTTTGTAGAGAAGCACGGGTATCGAGCTAGTTTATTATTACTTTTGCCAGTTTGAAGGACTGCATTGGTTAGCAGGTGGCAGCATCTGCAAGCTTTTCTTTTTTTAAAAAAAAATTGCATTTAAAAGAATAGAGCCTGGCTTGAAATGAAAAGCACCCCCAAAATTTTTTCACCTGCCCCATAAAAGGGAACCCCAAAAGCAAATCGATGCAATGATTTCTCTTGCCCATTGTTCCGATTCTGGGTTTATTAAGAGCTAAGCCTTTTCTATTCAATTAGGGCTTTTTTTGAGTGCAATTCTTAGTGTTTTTCCCATGTTTTTAAATTGGATTTTAACTGATTTATGCATTTTGCCATCATCTGCTTTGGGTGGGGCTGCAGTGTATCAGGGTAGATTGTAAATTGCCATTATAAATTCAACACACTCCCTCCAGAAATCTTCAATCATCCACAGCCAGCACAATCGAAGTGGTTCTACGTCGCTATTTTTTTTTAAAACTTGTCAAATTTAAGATTTGTGTGGATTTCAATTCCCAGAATTTCCCCAGCCAGCATGTGTTCTGGGAGTTAACAACATCCACACATCTTAAAAGTTGCCAGGTTTGAAAAATACGGATTTGTGCCATCAAGCTTAGACAAAACAACTCAAACTTTTGAGTCGAGATCAGCTAAAAGCTATTTGTGATAGAAAAAATGATATTATTAAACCTATTCTGGCTTAATCTATGATTTACAGAACCACACTTTGTAGATTCGCAGAGTAAACTGTAATCTGGCCATCAATCCTGAGGTTTGGAAGTTAGTGAGATCATCAGTATGAGTTTCTTGTTTTAATGATTGAAGTTGGGTGTGGTTTAGCCATCATTAATTCTTATTTTTGTGTGTATGTGTGTGTGTGTCTACTGATTTGGCTAGTTGCACTGCCTGGAGTCTCATTTGGGAAGTAGATTAATATTAACATAACTAATAACTGGTTTCAGTTATAATTAATATAAATTGATATTGTATAATAAATTGTAGGTAACGGGTTTCAAACCTGGCTTGTTTGTGGTTTAATGTGTTGTGTAAACATGCCTATTTTTTGCCTCACTCCGTACAGTAATTATTAAACTAAAGAAACTCAAATATTACAGAAATTCCTGCACTTTTTTCAGAAATGTGTGTTGTTACACCAGAGTACATAATGCAAGGTTAATTATGAAAACCTGCTTTAATCTTGGTTTGTAAGAACATGGCTAATGAAATCTGCAGACCAGATACATGGCTGGATTCCGATGACATAAGGGGTTGCAAGCTCACCAACTACCATGTAGTCGAGCGCACACTCTGCCACTAGGGCCTTTTTCTGACAAATCATGATTAAGTCAACAAGTTGCATCAAGTCTTGCAGGAAACAAGCGTCTCATCAAAGCTGCAATTTGGCTGGCTTGCTTTGGCTCAGCATATTGGGCGAACGGGGACAATACGGCTTGCTAACCACGAATCATAGCTTGTTCATGGTTTATTCCATAAGCCACGGTTAAGGTGAGGCTAGTTTAGCGCCCCCTGGAAATCTGGACTCTTTCTGCCAACTTTTGCGCAGTCCAGAAGTTCCAGAGGGGGGAGGGGCAGAGGGGAGAAGGCGCCATTGGCCGGCGGCCCCCGCCATTCAGCGAGAGGGCGGGACGAAGCGCCGGATTGGCAGCGCGGGCGACCTAAGGCGCGGCGTTCGTCCCAGGCGCGTCGTCCCAATGTTGGCGGCGGAGGGCGGGCGCGGCGGCGGCTCGTCCAATGGGCGCGTCCGGACCGCCGCCGCCGTCCCTGAGGGGGCGGCCGGGGCTCAGAGCCGCGGCGGCGGCGGCGGCGGGGCTGGCGGGCGGAGGCTGCGCGCAGACCGGATGGGCTCGCCGGAACCCCGCGCCCCGCTGGCCGCCCAGGACGACGACGAGGGCGGCCGAGGCGGCGGAGCACGACGGAGGCGAGCTGGACTCGCGGAGCTCGGCGGGCGACGCCGGCGGCGGCGAGCGGCGCGTCGACAAGTTCGGCTTCCTGGTGGCCGACGGGCAGGACGCCGGGGACCCTCCGGAGGCGCCGTGAGTGGCCGGGCGGGGGAGCCGGGCGCTCTGCCCATGGGCAGGGGCCCTGTCGCCCTCAGCAGGGCTGCCCTTCGGGGAGGGGAGGGCGGCGCTCTTGACGTGGGCAGAAGTCCTCTCGGTGGTGGTGGGGCGCTGGTGGAGGGACACTCCGGCCATCAGGGCTGCTCTTCGGCGGGTGGCACTCTGGCCGTGGGCAGGGGCACTCTTGCCACGGGGAGAAGTGCTTGGGGGCTGGAGGGGCGCTCTTCCCATGGGCAGGGCTGCTCTTCAGTGGGTGGCACTCTTGCCATGGGCAGGGGCACTCTCACTATCAAGACTGGTGACGGTGGCACTCTGGCCATGGGCAGAAGTGCTGAAGGGGTTTGGAAGGGCACTCTTGGCATGGGCAGAAGCACTCCTGGGCATTGGAGAGGCACTTTTGCCATGGGCAGGGGCACTCTCGCTATCTAGGCTGCTCTTTGGTGAGCATCGAGTGGCACTCTTGCCATGGGCAGAAGTACTCATGGGGGTTGGAGGGGCACTCTATCCATGGGCAGGGGCACTGTTTGTAGGGGTGATGGAGTTAGCACTTTTGCCATCAGAGCTGCTCTTTGATGAGTAGGTTGAGTGGCACTCTTGCCATGGGGAGACATACTCATGGGGGTTGGAGGGGCACTTTTGCCATGGGCAGGGGCACTGTTGAGAGAGAGAGAGAGAGAAAATGGGGGGGATACTGGGCTCTCCATCTATGGGCAGGGGCCCTCTTGTAGGAGAGAACATTTTGCAAAAGCCCACGGGGTCGGGAGGGCACTCTTGCCATGGACTTTGGCCCCCTTTTTTCCAGACTCTGCCTAAGCCGCCTTAGTCTGGCCTTGGGGACGGCTCTCTCTCCCCTTGCCCAGAATCCCACTTCTCTTTAACAAGCCAGCTTTAAACCATTGTGTAGTTTAGATCAGGGGTCTCCAGCTTCTGCAACTTGAAGAAAAGGGTGGACTTCAACTCCCAGAATTCCCCAGCCAACCAGCCACAAATCCACATGCTGGCTCGGGAATTCTGGGACTCGAAGTCTTCAAATGGCCAAGGTCAAGACAGCCCTGGCTTAGACATAGGGCGAAGGCACTCTTCACATGCTCAGGTGCATTCTCCTTTCCCAAGCTTGTATTCTGTTCTCTCGGAGCCCCGGTTTAAAGTGCTTTGCTATTTCCTGAACTCAAGAAAAGCAAGGAAACTTAGATCGTGTGACATTAAACTCAACAGATTCAGCGTGTTGGGTGAATTTGGTAACCTGGTTATAAAAGCAGTAACACTAAGGCGGTCAGACGATTACATCTTGGCTTGGCCTTCTTTTAGCCTTTCCAAAGTTAGCCGGTTTGTTTATTTTATTTCTAAGAGCAACTCCACAAATGTGAAATGCGGTTTTTTTTTTTTAGTTAAAGAACTGAAAAATAGAGAAGGGAAAAAAAAGATCTCAACCAACAAAAACGCAGAAGAGAGAAAAACAAAGTTAGTTTTAATAAGAGATAGCCAATAAAGGAAGTTTTAGTGTGGTCTTAGAGAAAATGTTTGCATTGTTTAGCGAGGTTTTATTTGTGTATATGTTCACACCTGTGTGTGTTGGGGATTATGTGACAGAGCAAGAGGTTGAGTTTGAACTGCTTGCTGATTTATGAAACTCACTCAAAACATTTTGAGTAAGTTTTCGTTTCGGGACTTGGTTTGCAAGCTGTGATTTTGAAGCATATGGAGCTGTGCCCAGGTGGGAAAAAGTGGGCCTTAATTGCTTTCTGTTTCTTTTCCAGCCTTTCCATATTGGGGGGAAAAAAAGGACTTACTCTTGAGTAAACCTTGCTGTAAACCTGCTCTTTGGCAGGTACCAATTCCTGGGCTGGCACAAAACATGCTAAGAGAACCTGGAGAGGCAGGCATGGGAAATGATTAATATTCCACTGACATATGTATTTTTTTTTAAAGATTAATCACACGAGGAACTAGGTATACCTGTTCTGTGGAGCCCTTGTGCAATTGTGCAAAAACAGTTGTGCATTCAACTTTCTTTCTAGCCCTTCCTCCCTTTAAAACCAACTCTCTGGTTTGGTAGGCTGGGCATATGGGGGTGTAAATCCTTTGGGGCTGGCTGTTGGAATGGAGAATTAAGGAATTTGGTTGGTTTAGGACTGCTTTCCTTCTTAATAATAAAATAAGGTGATTTTCTTTTATTTTTTGGTTCCCTGTCTGCTGTTATCCTAAGTTCTGGATGACTTGCTATGGGAGGGAAATTGAGGGTTCCAGCTGTTATCTGGCTGTGTGTTTTGTTAATGATGCTTTTCAGGAAGAGGAACAGGTTGTGATGTTAAAAACAGCAATTTTCCAGGTGAAGAACATGAATAAAAATCATTTTCAGGACATGGCAAGGTTTTGTCCAGCTGGCTGAAAGTTAAAAAAAAGGAAGAGAAGAAACAATGGTGTGGATTAACAGATATAACAGATTATCAGAGTTGGAAGGGACCTTGTAGGTCATCTAGTCCAACCCCTCACCCAAGCGGGGTGACCCTGCACCATTTCTGACAAAGGGCAGTCCGATCTCTTCTTGAAAATTGTGTGAAACAGAAGTCAGAACTGGTCCTTGACTTGCATCCGTTCATTTAGTGACCATTCGAAGTCAACGACACTGAAAAGTGGTTTAGGACTGTTTTTTTTCGCTCTTACGAACCCTTCCAGCATTCCCACGGTGACTGGATCAAAATTCAGGCATTTGGCAACTGACTTGTATTTATAACGGTTGCAGTATCATGGGATCCACTTCTGCGACCTTCTATGGGGAAGCCAGATTCGCTTAACAACCGTGGAACTAATTTAACAACTGCAGTGATTCATTTAACAACTGTGGCGAGAAGAGTTGTAAGACGGGGCGAAAGTCACTTCCCGGTTGTCTCACTTAGCAACGTTAATTCTGGGTTTGATTGTGGTCGTAAGCGGAAGGAAGGAAGGCCTGAAGTTTAAGAAGAAGATAAGGGAAGGAAGGAAGAAAAAAAGGAAGGAAGCTCTGACATTTAAGAAGAAAATAGGGAGGGAAGGAAGGAAAAAGGGAAGAGAAAAAGAAGAGGAGGAAGGAAGGTCTGGAGTTTAAGAAGAAAATAGGGAAGGAAGGAAGGGAAGGAAGGAAGGAAGGAAGGAAGGAGGGATAGTTATACAAATCTTAAAAAGCAGACTTAAAGCCAGAGTAAAGGGAACATTGAACAACATGCCATAAGCAGTAAATGTTTCACTTAGCAACAGAAACTTCGAATTCCATTGTGGTCATAAGTCAAGGACTTTAAAGTGCTTCTTCCCAGTTGGATAAGATGGTTTTTCAAAAGCAGCCATTAAAGTTCGGGTGAAATTACACTGTTTTCCACTTTAACTTTGGCTTCTCTTCCCTTCTGACGTGTTTTGGAAGCTTTTATGACCCAGGTGCCAACAGCATGTCTGGCTTTCAGGAGCCTCTTGCATTATCGGATTAAAGGTTGTGTGTTTTCATGCTGTCTTCTAGATATTTATTTATTTTTCTTCTTCCCTCTCACCTGCTAGCAAGACAAATTTCCCGTAGTGCTCCATTTAAATACCCTGGAAACAAACAAACGCAAACAAAAATTAATCATAGTGTTTCCTTCAACTGAGTGCTGACAAGGCAACAACTCGGCTGCAATTAGAGCTCAGGTTTAAAGGCTAATCCGGCTTGTGACTGTTTTCTCTATCAAAGCCCAAGTCCGGGATAGAGAGGGGGCAGTCTCTTCCCCCCACCCACAAATGCAAGCAGTATTTACAACTCCCACTCTTCCGTTTAGTGACCCTTCGAAGTTACAACAACAGTGAAAACACTATAATGAAAAATGATTATAATAACTATCATTTTTCACACAGCCATTTCAGCATCCCCGTGATTAAAATTCAGACACTCGGCAACCGGCGTCAAGAAGGGTTATAATGCGGTCTCGCTGAGCGACAGAAGTTTGGGGCTCCACTGTGGCCATAATTCGAGGTCTACTTGCAGTTGGATTCCTAGCCACTCTAGTTGCAAATGCAGGCTTCGAAAACCAACCACCCCCAACTGGAGGAATGTTTATGGAGAATCTCAGTCATCCATGTCACAGTTGTCTCAAAGATGCTTTTTCAAGAGGCATCTCTTGAATTTCTGTTTTTTTTTCTCAAATGGCCAGCTGTCTGCAAGGAATATAAATCCTTCCCATTCCCCACCATCCAAGTCAGAGCCGAAGAAGCTTCTTTGGGAGAGAAGTGAAACGTCTTCAAAACAAAAACAAAACCAGTCCAGTCGCCTCTTTGTTTAAAAAAAGCATGTTTGGGCCAACGGGATGAAATTTGCAAAGCTGCATCCCAGATATTTCTTCCCTTTAAACGGCTCCTTGTTTTTCGTTTTCAAGTTCGAAGCTCAAAAGCGTCTGCGCACTGCCGGGGAGTTCAGCTATGCCTCTCTTGTGCCCGAGAGAAATTCAATGTTCCTCCCGACCTTAATGGGTTGCATTTGCATTCCTGGGCACCACAAAACCAAATTTATCCCTTTCCTGCCTGCTGGAGAAGACTGGGGGAGTGGCAGGCCAGAAGTTTACAGCTGCTGCTTCCCGTTCCTTAAACCGGAAGGGATTCCATTCCAGATGCTTTGGCATCTCCTCTTGAAATCCGGTTTGGCTCCGGTGTGTGTTTCGTTTCCAGGAAAGACAGTGACAAAAGGGCCAGAGAGAGCAAGCAAAACAAAACGATGATCGGGACGAGAGCAGAGGATAAACACATCCTGCTTGGAGAGCTGCCTGGAGTTTGGGAGACTTTTGAACACTTGAACATGAGACAGGATTAGGGGAGAGGAAAAGAGACGGGTCAGCCTTGCGAATACGGACATGTTTTCGTCTTGCTGGATGAAGGGGGGGAAAGTCCAAGATATTTTTGTTGTGGTGGTTGTAGAGAAGAATTTGCAGGCACCACTGAGCCCAGAACATTTGGGGGTTTAAGCGAAACATTGGTTAATGGAATTTTTTGTCCCGTTTTACGGCCTGCCTTGCAGGAACTGGGTATGTCTGGTTTAATGAAAAAAAGGACTAGGGGTGACCTGAGAGCCATGTTCCAATATTTGAGGGGCTGCCTCAAAGAAGAAGGGGTCAACTTAATTTCCCAAAGCACCAGAAGGCAGGACAAGAAGCAACGGAGGGAAGGAGTCGACCAACCTAGAAATAAGGAGAAATTCTAACAGTGAGGACAATTTAACCAGTAGAACGGCTTGCCACTAGAAGTTGGGGATGCTCCATCACTGGAGGTTTTCAAGAGAAGACCGGAACGATTACAGGATCTCCTGCTTAAGCAGGGGGGTTAGACTAGAGGACCTCCAAGCTCCTCTCCCAGCCCTAGGATTCTACGAGTCCATTTGCATCCGGTTATCCCCAGCCAGCCATGCCTCGTTTCTAAGTCGTCTCTTCAAAGGGTGCCTCTAGCAAAACGGTTAGGAGTTTATCATTATTCTTCTTAAAAACGGATCTGAGAATCAGGAAGCAAAACTCTGCCCGGTCATAACAGAAATCTGTTTCTCGCAAAAATGTCCAGGTCAAGTCAAATGACTCATGAATGGTTTTGTTTATAATAGATGCAGGCCCTGGTTTTGGGGGACACCCCTCCTTACTGGGCCTGGAGGCAGACGGAGCAGGAGGGACCTCACCTAGCTGGGCACCTGTCATTTTAATTGTTACCCTGGGACCCATCCTGCAAGCTTTGTCAGCGCTTGCATAGTTTCTCATGTAAATAATGTGTTGTTGTTTTAAAAAAACGGGATCTATCATCAGCCTCTCTTCCTGTGTTCCTTATTGGCAGCCAGGGGGGGAAAAACACACACACACACACAACCTTTTAAAGGATTATTATGACAGCCGAGCCTCTGGTTGCCTACGTGCACGGCGAACAAGAGGCTTAAAACTTAAAATGAGGGCACCCATCTGCCTCTTGAAATAAGGTTCAAGAGGAGAGGATCTATTAATGGGATTACGGTTTAGTTGCAAGGAAGATCCCCTTTAAAAATAGGGGAAGAACTCTCCGCTTTTCAACTCTGAACTTTTTATCTGAAAGAGGAATACGCCGTGTGACTTGATGTCTTTATTTCCCCTCTTTTAAAAAAAAATAAAAATAAAATAAAACAAAGAATTGGCTATGCGGCTAGTCCAGCAGATCGCAAGAGACAGAACAAAGATTAGTGTGTCACAAGCTTGAATGCTGAAGTTTTGTAGAAGAGCCAATTCATAATTCCCGGCAGGCAAAAAAAAAAACCATTAACATTTTAGATTAGGCCTTAATCTCTGGGACTCTGCGCATGCTGGCTTGGCCTTAATCCTACAATTGTGGCATTGGGGGTCTCTTAATATTAAAACATAGCGTAATAGAGTGGGAAGGGGCCTGGGAGTTTATTGAAGTGATGAACTCGGCAAATGCACAAGTACGAAAGGCCAAAGCCCTGTGAAGTGCAGGCAGTTCTCAATGGCCGCCATCGAAACCAAGATCTACATTGTTAAGTGAGTTTGCTCCATTTTACGACTTCTCTCTCCACGTTTGTGAAATGAGTCACTCATCGTCTTCATTTAACGACCCTCTAATCCCTTGCGGGGTGGAGACCGGTCAACCGAATGGAGCTAGCAGAGTGTTTTAATGGCTGGATGCCCTTCCTGTCACCGATGCGGAGTTTTGTTTAGCAGATATATATATTCTCAGTGTGCCCAGAGAGAGAAATACCTGCCTCTACCTAGGATCGAACTCACAGCCGCCTCGTTGTGAGGTGAGAGCACCACC
The DNA here is from genome assembly GCF_049901735.1 of Notechis scutatus. Lineage (NCBI taxonomy): Eukaryota > Metazoa > Chordata > Lepidosauria > Squamata > Elapidae > Notechis > Notechis scutatus. The sequence goes on along the minus strand of NC_142021.1, from coordinate 3,663,654 downwards.
TCTAGGCACAACAGCACAATTCCTGTTAAGCGAATAACTGCAGTTCTTAAATTAGTCCCACGGTTGTTAAGCGAACCCGACTTCCCTGTGGACTTTGCTTGTCAGGGGGGACACTGCAACCGTCATAAATATGAGCCAGTTGCCAAATGTCTGACTATAAATCACATGACCACGGGGATTGCTACAACACTCGTTAAGTGTGAAAAACGGTCATAAGTCCCTTTTTTTTCAGCGCCGTCGTAACTTCGAAACGGTCCCTAAACCAACTGTTGCAAGTCAAGGATTATTACCTGCAATTTTGGCAGCAGCCTGATAATTCCCCAGTTAGAATGGGGCACGTTTGGCTAAGCACAACTCTTGGGAGGCTAAATTCATGGTGCCCCAGATGGCAAGGCCACGCCACGGAGCCCAAGCGTAGCTGAGCAAGTGGAGGCTTACCGTCGCTATGTGGGAGATTCCCTTCTTCCCTTCAATAATCCCTGCAAAACTTCAACCTTGTTTGCCCACCGGGGCACCATGAAATGCGAGCCGGCCGTGGGGCCATCGAGCCAAGGAGTTCTGGCCTTTCTAAGCGCCTCCTGCCAGCCAGCCAGGATGGGAAGGCGGCCAAGCAGAGGAGGAAAAACTTACCCCAGCCAAAACTGAGGGACCCACCGGAGTTGAACCTGCTGCGTCATCGGTTCGGTGGGAAATTAAGTTGCTTCTTGGGGGCTCTCCAAGTCCCAGAATGTCTTTTGTCTTGCTTCTATCCAGGGGTATCGATTGATTTTTCTTTCTTTCTTTCTTTCAAGGCTAGGGTTTCGTCGCGTTTAACGGCAATTTGGCAGGTTTTTTTTGGAGAAAGCAACTTTTATCTTTCCCCCTGCCTTCTTCCTGTAAGCAAATTTGCCACCAAACTGATTATGTCTTTGCCACGTACTGTGCTCTCCCACTCACACACGTAACTGTGGTTTAGTGCAGGGGTCGCCAACCTTTTGGACCTCAGGGACCACCAAACTTATCATTTTAAATCCCGCGGACCAGAGACCCTGGGAAAATCCCCCCAAAAAAGTCTGCAGGAAAATCCCCCACCCCGTTTTCCTATCGATTGATCGTTCTTTATTTAGGATCGCAGGATACCGTCTCCAGCTCCATTCTCAGGGAGAGGGAGAGAGAAAGAGAGACTTTTGGCTTCATGCAAGGAAAGCAGCAGAAGCAGCAGAAGTCTTTCTTTGTCTCCCCCAAACTCCGCCAGAAATGAGTCTTTGTGAGACTTGTCATGCCGGTGCAGCCTCTTGGAGCAGGAGGCCTTGCAGGGTCCCAAAGACTCATTTCTGGTAGAGTTTAGGGGAGAGAAAGAAAGACTTTTGCTGCTTTCCTTGCATGCAGCCAAAAGCAGAAGAAGAAAGAAGTGGAAAGAAGCAGCCCGGTAGCCAGGCCAAGCGTGTGGGGCAAGTTCTCCCCCCCTCCTCCCTTTCCCCCCTCCCCTCACTACCTGTTCTTCACAATGCTAGCAACGCATTGTTTGGATCAGGTGCAGCAGGCAGTTCCACCGGAAGCCTCTGGGCTGTCCTGCTGCATCTGTGCTTCCACCAAAGCCCAACCAGACGGAGCCATTGACCGAATCCCCTCCAGTAGTGGTAACCAATTTGGCTCTTTGCATGTTGATGGACTACGTCTCCCAGAAACCCTCACTTTGGGCCACTCTGGCCAGGGACTTGGCGGTCCAACATCAAGGCTGCTGGGTTTTTTTTGTTTTTTGTTTAAAGAGCTGAATCGTCACTCCGCTGCTTCAAGCATCCTGTGTAACTTCTCCATTTTGACTTCAGATGGCTTTGAGGTTTTGGGTGGGGTGAGGAGATGACTCAGACCTTGCTGTCCGTTTTCCATCAGCAGGAATTCCCAGGAAGGGTGATTCCACCAGCTGGGCAAAACCAAACCGGTGTTTTGCAAAGCCCCAAACTTCAAAACCGGCTCCCAAACCCAGGCAAGGTTTGAGCCGGAGAAAACTCTCTTGTTTACCGATCGAGTATCAGTTTCGATTTGTACTGTAGCTTTTCCAGGAACTCCTTTGAGCCCCTGAATTGGAAATCTACATCCTGACCCTGGCCACACCCTTGATCAGAATGGACCGAACGCAAAAATCTGTGGAATGCACACCCCTGGCTGCCCCGCACTTATTTCGGTCTGGTTTGGCAGCATTCTTGGCTTTCGGATCTCCATCTCCTTTTTGGTGGTATTTGGGAAGTGGGGAAACAACCACGGTGGAGCTGGGCTGGTTCTGTTTGAAGGCAGCCTTGCTGTGAGAGAGTTGTCTGTGTGTGACTTGGTGTGATGATTTTATAAATCCTAGGGGTGTGTGTGTGTGTGTGTGTGATCTTGAGCTTAAGAAAATCAAATTAGCTCACCTGAGTTACCTGCTACAGTATTAGTTCTGGTATGTGTGAACAGAGGCAGGCATGTAAGCCAACTGCTAGTTTGATGCTCAAGATTAGGTGCATTTAATATGATGCTCTGGGCTCGTTGGCTGGAAAGGTTCGAGGCCCCGTGCCACAGCTCCTGCAGTTCGAAAGCACGCAAATGCGAGTAGATAAATAGGTACCATTTCGGTGGGGAAGGGAACAGCGTTCTGTGATATCATGCTGGCCACACAACTGTGGAAATGTTTTCCGACAGTGCTGGTTGAATGGCCTTGAAACAGGGGATGAGCAGTGCCCCCAAAAGTCAGCAATGACTAGCGGAATAAAATCCCCTTTTTTCTTTCTTTCTTAAAACCTTGGTATATTATTTAGAAGAGAGGTATGGAACAATGGTCCCTTTCTGACTTGTGGACTTCAACTCCCAGAATTCCTGAGCCAGCATGGAACATTTTCAACAAACTATGTTTTAACGATATCCTGGCTCAGTCCTGGCGTTTTTAAGAGGGAGGCTGTCCACCCAAGGCGTAACTTTTTTGTCCGTTGTGCCCACAGGCCGGTGGAGGTGCCGTTGGACGTGCTGAGGCAGAGGGAATCAAAATGGCTGGACATGCTCAACAGCTGGGACAAGTGGATGGCGAAAAAGCACAAGAAGGCAAGTCAACAACAGCGAAGTGTCCCACAGCGACCAGCTTCCTTCCTTCCTCTCTCTCCCCTTTGGCGCCCGAATCGCTTCTCTGTGTCTTCATCCTTGCTCTTAGTTTGTGGCCTTGCAAGTCCCAGGATCCCCCAGCTGGCTGGGGAATTCTGGGAATTGAAGTCCGTAAGTCTCAGCGTTGCCGAGACTTATGGACACCCCTGTTCTCTGTCGTGAGGGCAGAGTGGTTGAGAGTGAAATAACCCAGCGTATAAATTTAATACATCCACACATTTGGTTGTCCCAAGCAGAACACCCCTCGGTGTTTTACCTTTAAAAAGAAGGTGGGGGGATATTTGGGGGACATTTGTGCATTCCAGCCTTGCCTCTCATCAGTGCCCCCTCCTCTTCTCCTCCTCCCCTTTTCAGATCCGGCTGAGGTGCCAGAAGGGCATCCCACCTTCCCTGCGTGGCCGGGCGTGGCAGTACCTTTCGGGGGGCAAAGTCAAGCTGGAACAGAACGCTGGCAAGTTTGATGTAAGACGCTTCAGCGAAGGCAGAGGAAGGGGAGGGGGGAGTTGGACAGGTGGTCCTCGATTTACAACAGTTCCCCTTAGTGACTATTCAACGTTACAATGGCACCGGACAAAGTGACGCCAGGCCATTCTTTTTTTTTTTTTTTCACCCTCCTTCTGACCCTGGACAGAAATTCAGATGCTTCGCAACTGACTCGCATTAACGACGGTTGTGGTGTCCCAGGGGGATTCGTAACGTATCGACTGCAGTAATTCACTTAACAAATGTGGCTAGAAAGGTTGTAAAACAGGGCAAAACTCATTTAAATGCCTCACTTAATAACAGAAATCTTGGGCTCAGTTGTGGTTGTAAGTTGAGGACCACCTGACAATAAAGTTTATTCCTGTTCTATTCTGTTATTCTATCATATTTCTATTCTATTCTTTCATAATTCTATTCTTTCATATTTCTTTTCTATTCTTTCATAATTCTATTCTTTCATATTTCTATTCTTTCATAATTCTATTCATAATTCTTTTCTATTCTTTCATAATTCTATTCTTTCATATGTCTATTCTTTCATAATTCTATTCTATTCATAATTCTTTTCTATTCTTTCATAGTTTATATTCTTTCATATTTCTATTCTTTCATATTTCTATCCTTTCATTATTCTATTCATAATTCTTTTCTATTCTTTCATAATTCTATTCTATTCATAATTCTATTCTGTTCTTTCCTATTTCTATTCCATTCCATTCTTATTCTTATTCTTATTCTTATTCTATTCTATTCTATTCTATTCTATTCTATTCTATTCTATTCTATTCTATTCTATTCTATTCTATTCTATTCTATTCTATTCTTATTCCATTCTATTCTTATTCCATTCCATTCCAATTGTTTGTTTTGTTCTGTTCTCTTCTGTGTTCTGTTCTGTATTTTCCCGCCCTAAAATTTCAGGATTGTTTTACTTACTTTGTTGTTAATGTTTTCCTTCCCATGCCTAATGTTTTTTTAATAAATCTTCTAATTCTTTCGTACTGTTGTTGATGGCCTGGCAGGCCTCCCAGAGTCGCTTGAAAGTGAGTAGGGCAGCCCATACATTTCATAAACAGGTAAAGAAAGCACTTATTTTGGGTTTACAGGAGCTGGACGTGGCTGTGGGAGAGCCCAAATGGCTGGACGTGATTGAGCGAGACCTCCACCGCCAGTTTCCCTTCCACGAAATGTTTGCTGCTCGAGGAGGCCACGGGTAAGAGGCCCTGCCCACCCCCTGCCTTTCTGGGTAATACAGGTGGTCCTTTCCACTCTCGCTTCGTGGCCTGTTTCCTGAGACCACGGGGGCTGTGGCTGGACCGTGAACTGTGTGGCAGGCAGCTGTTAAAGCTGCCAATGAGACCGGCATGATGTGGCAAACATAGAGCTGTCTCCCTTCCTCCTTCCCTTCCTTCCTTCCTTCCTCTCTTTCCTTCTTTCCCCCTCCCTCCCATCTCCTTCCCTCCCTCCTACCTCCTTCCTTCCTCTCTCCTTTCCCCCTGCCCTCCCTCCCTTCTTTCCTCCCTCCCTCCCATCTCCTTCCTTCCTCTCTTTCCTCCTTTCCTTCCTTCTTTCCCCCTCCTTCCCATTCCCACCTCCCTTCCTCCTATCTCCTTCCTTCCTTCTTTCCTTCCCTCCTCCCTCCTTCCCATTCCCACCTCCCCCTCCCTCCTTCCTTCCTTCTTTCCTTCCCTCCCTCCTTCTTTCCCTCCCTCCCATCTCCTTCCCTCCCTCCTACCTCCTTCCTTCCTCTCTCCCCCTGCCCTCCCTCCCTTCTTTCCTTCTTCCTCCTCCTCCCTTCTTTCCTCCCTTCCTTCCTCTCTTTCCTCCTTTCCTTCCTTCTTTCCCCCTCCCTCCCATTCCCATCTCCCTTCCTCCTATCTCCTTCCTTCCTCTCTCCCTTCTTTCCTTCCCTCCCTCCTCCTTCCCTCCCTCCCTCCCACCCGCCTCCTTCCTTCCTCTGTACCTTCCCTTTCCTCCTTCCTTCCTTCCTTTTCTCCTTCCTCCCATTCCCATTCTCATCTCCTTCCTTCCTTCTTCCCTCCCTCCCTTCTTTTCTTCCTTTCTCCCTCCCTCCCTCCCTTCTTTCCTTCCTTCCTCCCTCCCTCCTGTTCTCCTTCCTTCTTCTCTTCCTTCCCTTTCCTCCTTTCTTTCCCTTCCCTTCCTTCCTTTTCCCCTCCCTCCCTCTCTCGATGGGGCCGATTCAGGACAGATAAAAGGGGGATGGCATGGCCCAGCTTATAATCCAGACCTGGAACTGGCAAGGCCAAGGATTTAGAAGGCAGCTTATGCAAACACCTGGCTGGCCAACCTGTCAGCGGTCCCTAATCTCCTTCCCAAGACCGGCGGCACCCAGTCGAAGGTGTGCACTTGTGTTCCTAGCGTCTTGGTTCAAATTGTTGCTTAACAAAATAACAGAGGTGGGAGGGACTTTGGAGGTCTTCTTAGTCCAACCCCTGCCCAAGGCAGAAGACCTTATCTCCAGGGTTGGAGCATTCACAGCTTCTGAAGGCAACCCATTCCACTGATTAATTGTTCTAACTATGAGGAAATTCCTCCTTAGTTCTAGGTTGCTTCTCTCCTTGGTTAGTTTCCACCCGTTGCTTCTTGTCCTGCCCTCATTGTCCTGGCTATTTGGGGAATAGCTTGACTCCCTCTTCTTTGTGGCAGCCCCTGAGATGCTGAAACATTGCTATCATGTCCTCCTTAGTCCGCCTTTTCATCAAAGTAGCCATACCCAGTTCCTGCAACCGTTCTTTATATGTTTTAGCCTCCAGTCCCCTCATCATCCTGGTTGCTCTTCTCTGCACTTTTTCTAGAGCAGAGGTCTCCAAAACTTAGCAACTTTTAAGACTGGTGGACTTCCAACTCCCAGAATTCCCCAGCCAGCCATGCCTGCTTTTTTTCTCTCTCAACCTCCTAAAGTGCAGAGAGATTGCAGAGGAAGGGATGACAAGAGAGTCAGCTATGCTGGCTGGAGAATCCTGGGAGTTGAAGTCCAACCAGTCTTAAAGTGGCCGAGTTTTGGGGACCCCTGTGCTAGAGGCTCAACATCTTTTTTTTTTCTTTTAACATCATGGTGACCCAAACTGGATGCAGCCTCCCAAGAGCGGCCTTATAATCTTCAGCACCAACTTCCTGGTGTACAGTCTGAACTCAACTTGTAAATGTCTGATATTCCCTCATTTTCCTTCAACAATTTGCTTTTTTTCCCCTCTCTCTAATTTGTCCTCTCTAGGCAACAAGATCTATTCCGGGTCCTGAAAGCCTACACTCTGTATCGGCCAGAGGAAGGATATTGCCAGGCCCAGGCTCCCATTGCCGCTGTCCTGCTGATGCACATGCCTGCCGAGGTGCGCTAGAATTCCTCTTCCAGGCGCGCCATTCCGTCCCTTCTCCCTCTGTGTCCTTCCCTTCGCGCTCCGGAGGCGGCTTCCTCTGGCTCGGCTAGTCTGTAGTCTCTGTCGAGTAGACGTTCTCTCCCGCTGGGAGTAAGAACAGCCAGGACTGGATTTCCTGCTGTAAAAATAAAAGTTGGTGGAATGGGTCTCCTGCTTGATTGAGCAGGGGGCTGGACTAGAGGACCTCCAAGGTTCCTTCCAACTCTGTTGTCCTCTCTCTTCCTCTCTTTTCTTCCTCCCTCTTCTCTCTCTTTCCTCCTCTCTCTCTCTCTCTCTTTCCTCTCTCCTCTTCCTCCTCTCCTCTCTCCTTCCTCTCTCTTTTTCCTCTCTCTTTCCTCTCTTTCCTCTCCTCTCTCTTTCTTCCTCTCCTCTTCTCTATCTTTCCTCCTCTCTCTCTCTTCCTCTTCCACTCTCCTTCCTCTCTCTTTTCCTCTCCTCTCTCTTTCCTCTCTCTTTCCTCTCCTCTCTCTTTCCTCTCTCTTTTCCTCTCTTTCCTCTCTTTCCTCTCTCTCTCTCTTCCTCCCTCTTCTCTCTCTTTCCTCCTCTCTCTCTCTCTCTTTCCTCTCTCCTCTTTCCTCCTCTCTCTCTCCTTCCTCTCTCTTTTTCCTCTCTCTTTCCTCTCTTTCCTCTCCTCTCTCTTCTTCCTCTCCTCTATCTTTCCTCCTCTCTCTCTCCCTCTTCCTCCTCTCCACTCTCCTTCCTCTCTTTTCCTCTCCTCTCTCTTTCCTCTCTCTCTTTCCTCTCCTCTCTCTTCCTCTCTCTCTTTTCCTCTCCTCTCTTTCCTTCTCTCCTCTTTCCTCCTCTCCACTCTCCTTCCTCTCTTTTTCCTCTCTCTTCTTTCCTCTCCTCTCTCCTTCCTCTCTCTTTTTCCTCTCTCTTTCCTCTCTTTCCTCTCCTCTCTCTTTCTTCCTCTCCTCTTTCCTCCTCTCTCTCTCCTCTTCCTCCTCTCCACTCTCCTCTCTCTTTTTCCTCTCTCTCTCTTTCCTCTCTCTCCTCTCCTCTCTCTTTCCTCTCTCTTTTTCCTCTCTCTTTCCTTCTCTCCTCTTTCCTCCTCTCCACTCTCCTTCCTCTCTTTTTCCTCTCCTCTCTTTCCTCTCTTCTCCTCCTCTCCTCTCTCTTTCCTCTCCTCTTTTCCTCTCCTCTCTCCTTCCTCTCTTCCTTCCCCTCTTTCCTCCTCTCCCTCTCTCTCTTTCCTCTCTTTCCTCCTCTCTCTCTCCTTCCTCTCTCCTAGCCCCCTCTCCCCTCCCCTATCCACCAGTGTAGTCCTCAACATAGAACCACAGCTGAGCCCAAGGGTTGCACTGCTGAGCAAAGTTAGACTTACACGTTTGTGTAAGTCCACGCAATTTCAGGTTGCCAAATTTGAAGGATGCTCCCCTTCCCCCTCCCCAGGACAAAGTCAACCCCATTGGACTAATAATATATCTTTGTCTCTTTTTTCTTCCTTCAGCAAGCTTTCTGGTGTCTTGTGCAAATATGTGAGAAATACCTTCCTGGCTACTACAGCGAGAAACTGGTGAGTGTTTCCTTTAGACCAGAGGTCTCCAATCTTGGCAGCTTTTAGACTCGTGGACTTCAACTCCCAGGATTTCCCCACCAAGTCCACCAGCCTTGTAAGTTGCCAAGCTGGGAGACCCCTGCCTTAGATCCTGACGGAGATCGGCTGGTTTCAGGAGAGCAAGGAAACGGTGCAGCCCCCAGGAAGGTGGAATGGATGGTGTCAGACCTGCCCCAACTTGGTCCCTTAGCAAAGAAAGACCCTCGACTCCCATTTGTAGCGAAAGCTCTACTTTTACTAAAAGCCAAGTGGATCACGGTATAGCCAAGCCAGAACTGGAGTTGGCACGCCAAAATTTGCTCAGTTAAACTTTCCCCATCCAGTTCCTCTCCTCCCCTGGCCCCGTATTGCCCAATAATCTTTGAGTAACCAATAAAGGAGAATATTCGTAGCTCCACGTTGAAATGATAGGGTGCTTGGTGCTCTCTGAGCTTGGATGCTTTCTTGCAGACGTTTCATGACCCAACCAGGTAACATCATCAGTGCTAGAAGGGAGTGGGGGGTTGCAGAAAGGAGGAGAAGGAAAGGGAAAGAGGAGGTGGAGGAGGAGGAGCAGAAAGAGGAAAGAGGGGACTGTTGGTCCTTGGTGCTCTCTGAGCTTGGATGCTTTCTTGCAGACATTTCATAACCCAACTAGGTAACATTGTCAGTGCTAGAAGGGAATAGGGGTTGCAGAAAGGAGGAGAAGAAAAGGGAAAGAGGAAGTGTAGTAGTAGTAGGAGGAGGAGGAGGAGAAAGAAGAGAAGGAGGATTGTTGGGTTCTTGGTGCTGTCTGAGCTTGCTTGTTTTCTTGCCCAGCTAGGTAACATCATCAGGGCTAGTACTATATTTGAGCAAACTCTTTTTTTGCAACGGCCTTGCTTTCTTCTCCCAGGTTTACAGCCTTGAGGCTTTGCCTCTGAGAGGCAGGCTTCTTCCCATCAACATTAGTTTCACTTTCCCCTCCCATCCAGCTCCCTCTCCCCTCCCATTTCCATATTTCATGGCAGATTGACAGCTAGCGAAGGCGGACCAGTGGCCAAGGCAGAGCTAGCTCTCCAGCTCATCCTGATCCAAGATCTCCCCCCCTCTCTCCCCTCCCCTCCCCTCCCTCTCCTTCCCTGCAGGAGGCCATCCAGTTGGACGGTGAGATTCTCTTCTCTCTGCTGCAGAGAGTCTCCCCGCTGGCATACAAGCATCTCGGCAAGCAGAAGATCGACCCCATCTTGTACATGACGGAGTGGTTTATGTGCGCCTTCTCCAGGACCCTGCCCTGGAGTTCTGTGCTGAGGGTCTGGGATATGTTCTTTTGTGAAGGTACTGCGGGTGCTGCTTCTGGTCTTTGTGGAGGGAGCGTGGGGGGGAATGCACGCCGGCTGTCAGCTCATAAAATATTTCTACGGTCTTTATAGAGTTGGCAACAGAAAGGGGGAGGCGGAAAGGGGTTTGGAAAGATCAGTGCGGCAGCTTGGAAACCAAAAGTGCATTCCACAAATGTTTTCAAAGATAGCAACGAGGTGACTGAAGTTTCTGCCACTGGAGAACGTGATTGATGATTCTTGGCTATGGAGGTGTCCCATTGGAGGATATGAATTACGATACACCCAGGGGGATGGGGGAAAACCAAGGGTCAAGGGTGACAATGAATGAGAGTCGGCTACACCCAGGCAGTGCTGGCATGTTTGACTCCCAATAAATCTTCTTTAAGTTTTGGAAGTTTGGCTCGAGACTCATGATTTCTTCCAATCCATCCTCCCCTCCCTGAGCTCTTTTTGCTCTCCTAGGTGCCTGGATAGATTCCAGCGGGTTTGTGGCCCTGCCCTTCTTTGTGGCAGTGCTGGGTTTCTCTGTCTCTGCCCTGTGGCTTTTCCCTCTGGTCCTGCAGACGCCACAATCCCCGGGGAACGGCAAATGTAGGTCAATTGTTAAGTCAGCGACACGGTTGTTAACTGAGACTGGCTTCCCCACTGACACCACTTGTCAGAAGGTCGCAAAAGGGGATGGCGTGACCCCTGGGACACTGTGACCGTCGTAAATACGAGTCAGTTCTGATCCCATGTCCCTGGGGATGCTACAACAGTCGTAAGTGTGTGGTGGTGGGGGAAATGGCCCTACGTCCCTTTTTTCCAGCGTTGTTGTAACTTTGGTCACTCAATGAACATGTTGTAGGTAGAGGACTAGCTGCAGAGGGATTGGATTTAAACATTACCTCCCGATTCTTCTCCCAGGCGTCAAGATCATCTTTCGCGTGGGCCTGGTCCTCCTGAAGTACACCCTGGGTTCCTCGGAGAAGCTGAGATCCTGCCAAGGGCAATACGAGACGATGGAACAGCTGAGGACCCTGAGCCCCAAAATCATGCAAGAGACTTTCCTTGTGCAAGAGGTAAAACCAGTTCAGCTGGATGCCACTCTCCTACTCTCCTGTAGGCAGACGTCAGGCGCAAACAGCCAGGGTAGGGTATGCCCTCTGTTTCCCCGAAAATACGACCTACCCTATAAGTAAGTCCTAGCTTGATTTTTACACGTGCCCCCAATGTAAGCCCTACCCCCCCCAAAATAAGCCCTAATTAAGATCCCACCCACTCAAGTGCACAAGTAAAAATTAAGCTAGGGTGGGAGGGTGGAGCTGCCCTGCTATACTTACCTTTGGACAGTTGTAGCCAGGCCTCGCACACCCCGACCCCTGCCTTGCCGGCCCATTTCTTCTGCAAGGGTGGCAAAGCTCTGTTGTCGGCTGCAGAGTTGCCTTCAGGAAAGCCTCGCCAGCCACAGAAGAAGAAGTTCCTGAAGGCCTCTGACAGCGAAAAGGAGACCGGGGGCCACTCACACAAGCGAGGTTAGTCGGTAGATGGCGTCCCTCGAAAATAAGACCTGGTGCCTTTTTTGGGTGACAAAAATAAAATAAAAGACAGGGTCTTATTTTGGGGGAAACATGGTAGGTAGGTAGATGGATGGATGGATAGATGGACGGATGGACAGACAGACAGATATAGAACTAAATGTAGATGATGGAAAGAGAGGGATAGAGATAGATAGATGGTAGGTAGGTAGATGATAGATAGGTAGGTAGATAAGACAATATGTAGGTAGGTAGGTAGGTAGATAAGATGATAGATAAGATGATAGATAAGACAGTAGGTAGGAGGTAGATAAGATGATAAGATGATAGGTAGATAAGACAGTAGGTAGGTAGGTAGGTAGGTAGGTAGATAAGATGATAGATAGATAGATAGATTGGATAGATTGGATAGATGGATAGATGGATAGATAGATGGATAGATTAGCCTATAGACCATATCAATGTACAGGTTCAAACACGTATTACCAATAAAATTCTGAACAAACAATTTAAAATGAGAATGGGGTAAAATACAGTAGTTTTAAGATAAAATACAATAATTTAATACATTGGGGGTTGATTTATTCTCCAAACTTCTCCAAACAAGAGAGAAGCAACTTGGAATTAAGGAGGAATTTTCTTGACAGTGAAGACAGTTAACCAGTGGAACAGCTTGCCACCAGAAGTTGTGGATGTTCCCAACACTGGAGGTTTTTAAGAGGAGACTGGACAGTCACTTTTCTGAAATGGTATAGGATCTCCTGCTTCAGCAGGGGGTTGGACTAGAAGACCTCCAAGGTCCCTTCCAGCTTTAGGATTATATGATTCTACACCCTTAGAAGAATAGGGTATTGGACCCATTTTGGGAGACGGAAGGAAGCTTGGGTTGGATGGATTATTTATATGTTGGCATCAGTGCTTCTGGTGTCTGTCCAGGTTTGGGGAAACCCTGGGATGCCCATCTGTGCTTTTGTTCCTCCTAGGTCATAGAGTTGCCAGTGACAGAGCGCCACATTGAGCGGGAACACCTGATCCAGTTGAAGAAGTGGAAGGAGACCCACGGAGAGCTGCAATGCAAGTCCCCTCCCCGCTTCCACGGCGCCAAGGCTATCAGGGACTCTGAGCCGTATGCCCACAGAGCCTTGGAGCCCTCTCCTTCCATCATCCTACCCCCCGGTGCCGCCCTCCTCCCCAAGGGCCGCAAGAGCAAGTCGCGGAAGGACACCCCCAAAGGTCCCGTGAGCGTGGGCGACCAAGCCAACGGCCCCGTCCCCGAAGAAAACGGATCTTTGCTGGAGCCCGACTCCTCCCTTTTCCATCAGTCCAAGGAGAGCCTTAGTTCCCGGGAGAGCGAGGACACCTACCTGTAGGGGTGGGGAATTGCACTTTCCAGATCACCCACCCACCCACCCACCCCTTTTTCTCCCAGGCCACCCAAACCAGACTGTACCAGGGAGGCGCCCTTCATAGGAAAAACGGCAGCTGGGTTTTGTAAGGAGGGGAGAAAGATTTGTCAGAGGGCAAGTGGGTAAGTATTAGGCCTTCCGGTGGCCGAAGGGAAGGAATCCCGTATGTCTTCGGCAGCCCTAGCTGGAAAGGGCTAGCGCCTCTCCTGCCCCCTGCTCTGGTGGTGGTGGTGGTGGTGGTAGGGAGACATTCTTGAGGCTGAGAAGCACTGAGGTGCCCCCCCCCCCTTGCTTTGGGGGAAAAAGTGAGATTGGCCGGAATCATTCAGGTATAGAAACACAGGAAGGAACTGTAGCTGCCTATAGATCCCTCAGTTACAGGTGTGGGTTGGCTCGCGTTTTCAGATAGGAATAAATGGAGGCCGTCCCCTTAACTCAGACCCTGCCCTCCTCTCGCTCGGTGGGCCGAAGGGCAAGAAGCTTCTTGATTTTCTATCCCAGGAGGGGCTGTGTCCCAACTTCCCGAGCGTGCAATTGCCTACGCCCTCGAGTCGTACATTCCACCCTTGATCCACCCTTGATCCGAGAAGCGGCCAGTCTTCTCTCTTGGATACTACTACCTCTTTCGTTCTCTCTCTCTCTCTCTCTCTCTCTCTCTCCTCCCTCCCTCCCCTCCCTCCCTCTCCCACAACCCGCTCTGTCGCAACCCAGCCTGTGATGGGTGCTGTAGTCCGTCTGGAGCTTCCCAGGGAAAGGCGTCTCCAGACAGGACGATCACCTTAGCGCCCCCCATGAGGGGGCTCTGTTGAGCGGATGGCGTTAAGCGGGGACCCTAACTCCCCGCGTTCTGTCTCATTGCGCAGGAAAAATTCTGGCTTGGCTGTTCCGTTTCTTCCTCTCGCCACGAGCTGTTTTTCCTCTCGCAGAGACGGCGCATCCCCAAGACACGAACCGCTGCTTCTCTTCCTCAGCCCGCTAAAAAGTCAGCGCGCTAAAAGGAAAAACCCTGTCCTGTGTAGCCTCACTGTCTTTTGTCTTGACCAAATTCACCCATATGCTGTACGGACCAGATAATGCTGGATTTCCCCATCCTGGGTTCTGGACCAAAAGGGAACGCTGGCTGGAAAAAAAATCCCAACTTTGTAGACGCTTTTTTTTTTGCAAGCGGTTTTTGGGACGTCAGTTTCTCCTCTTGCATTCCAGCGCTGTGATTGTTCTCTTTAAAAAAAAAAACAACTCCGTTTTCCAGGACACTAAAAATCCGCTTTATTATTATTATTATTATTGTCCCACCTGTCTTCAGCCAAAACAGCAACAAACTGAGTTGACTCTCGTTTTGTCGTAGGCGACGTTCCCCCCGAGTTAAAACTGAGTTACACGTATTTTCCTAACCTTTGGCTTCCATCTCTCCATGATGTTAAGGCACTTACCCTAAAATGACAGGTTCCCACGTGCAACATACTAATGTCTGGGGGTTTATTTTTTTAGCCTGTTGCTGCCTGGCTTTCCATCTTCCGTATTCCCCAGGTGACAGCAAGCAGAGACTTTTTAATTTTTGCAGGAAGCAAAATTGGGGTGATGGGAGCTTGTGTGGTTTATTAAGGAGGTGCAGGAAGACGTTTCCTTCTTTTTCCCCCTCCCCCAACTTCCCCCTCCCCTTTTGTGGCATAAACTTGGTTTGTTAGGGGAGGCACCAAGGAACACTTTAAAAAATATATATATTGTTGGAAACAAAAAGTGTATATTTGGGGAAAAGCACGGAACAAGGATGCTAATCTCTCGTTTCCTTTTCCTGTACCAGATTATGGCTGATGGGTGGGATCCATGTATGTGGATTATTTTTTAAAATCAATTGCTGAAACTGTTTTGTACAAGAGGCGAAATAAACCGGAATTATGTCAATCCTGTGTGCGATTCAAACTGGGTTGCTGGGGGAAAAGGGGTGTCAGTTTTGGGGGAGACCCAAATGAGGAGGGATCCAAAAAAAAAAAACCTTTTCTAATTAACGGGTGTTACATTTTGGGGTGCTGCAGTTCACTTCCGGAGAAGCAATTCACAAACTCAAAGTCGCCCTGCGAGGGAGAGGAAAAAAAGGGAACTTGGCTGGCATAACTGAGCAAAGAACACATCGCTAAATTCACATACAGGCCGTTCTTGACATTAAAACCATTTAGTGTGTTTGAAGCTATAACACCACTGAAGAAAGGGACCTTGGAGGTCGTCAAGTCCAACCCCCACTCAAGCAGGAGACCCTAATGCAACCAAGAGCCAACCTCGGTTTGTTTTCCCTTTATTTTTAAGATGGCTAAAAGAGGAAAAACTACAGTGAGGTTGGTGAGAAACCAGTGGGACTGAATCAACTCCCAACTGTTGCAAATTTCAGTGCAATTAAATCATTAGCTAATTAACTAGTACAATTCCTCTGGATTTCACAGTGTAGGAGAAAACAGTGTGCTGCTTTCTAGCTCGTCCTTGCTACTATATACTTATTTAATAGAATTTAAAGGTCACCCAGCTCCAGATAAATTTGGGTGCCGTTTCTTGAAACAAGATTTGAAGATAGAGCTGAAATCAGTCCAGCTCTTCATTTTGCTCCCCAGCACCTGAACACACTTTGAAGGAAAATCTCATCCCTTTCTTGATTCTCCCCTTCCCCAAAACTCAATCAAACAGATCTACTACCCTGATCCACATTGGACCAATTTCAAAATAGATCCTAGACCCTAGAAATCCACAGACCTGAATAAAGGAGGGAGGGAGAGGGGGAGAAAGAGAGAAAGGAAGGAGATAAAAAGTGATGAGAAAGAGGGGGAGAGAGAAAAAGAAAAAAGGAAGGAAGGAAGAAAAGGAAAGAAAGAAAGAAAGAAAGAAAGTGAACTAACGAAACAACGAACGAACAAAACAAGGAACGAACGAACAAAGAAAAAGAGAAAGAAGTGAACGAATGAACCAACAAACGAACAAAACCTTGAATGAACGAACGAACATAACGAACAAACCCTCATCCAACAGAGACCCCCCCAAAAAATGATTTGTTAAACTAAAATCACCCTGATTCTTCAGGGTGAGACGCTGCCTATAAGACGGATTTCCAGGAAGGTGCTTGAATGCTGATGGGTGTTTTTCCCCTTTTGTGTGTGTGAGACAGGTGTCTCCTGGACAGCAAGTTTGCAAATTTGTGATTCCTCCCTCAACACGCTCCTCCAATGTGCTTTTATCTTCTCTTTAATTTTTTTATCTTTATTTTTTTTTCTTTTACCTCTTCTTATTTTTTATTTCATTTTATTATTGTATTTTTAATTGTCTAATTTTTATTTTTATCTTTATCTTTTATGTTTATATTATCTTAATTTTATCTTTATTTATTTCTTATGTATCTTTTCTTATTTTTATTTATTTTTCTTATTTTACTTTTATTTATCTAATTTTTATCTTCTCTTTAATTTTTTTTATCTTTTATTTTTTGTTTTATCTTTTCTTATTTTCTTATTTTGTTTTTATTTCATGTCATTTTTATTTATCTAATTTTTATCTTATCTTTTTTTGTTTTATCGTTTCTTGTTTTTATTTATTTTTTATTTTTATTTGGATGACGCCTTCTCGCCACCCTGACAAATTTTAAATGCACACACACCGCCCAAAAAAGTCACCATAGTTTCTGAACCTCAGCCACTTTAAGACTTCAACTCCCAGAATCCCCCATGCTGGCTTTCAACAAGCCAAGCCAATGGGAAAAGCTGGATCCACTTAACGACTATATGATTCACTTAATGACTGTGGGGCGGAAAAGACAGTAAAATCTAGTCTGTCTTACTTAACAAACACCTCATTTAGAAGTTCCATTCCCCATGGTCATGTCATAAGTCCATGGTGGTCGTAAGTTGAGGACTGCCTGAATTGCATTTGAAGTGCTTGTTGATACTGACATGTCAAGTATTAGCACTGATTTATAAAGCCTTTGCAAGGCCATATCTGGAATACTGCATCCAGTTTGGATCACCACATTACAAAAAAGATCCTGAGACTTTGGGGAGGAAAAGTGCAAAGAAGAGCAACTAAGATGATCAAAGGCCTGCAGACTAAAACATATGAAAAACGATTGCAGGATTTGGGTTGGGCTAGTCTAGAGAAAAGAAGGGTTAGGGAGGACATAATAGCGGTATTCCAGTATTTGAGGGACTGCCACAAAGAAGAGGGGGTCAATTTATTTTCCAAAGCACCTGAAGGCAGGACAAGAAGCAATGGATGAAAATTAATCAAGGAGAGAAGCAACCTAGAACTAAGGAGAAATGTTGTGATAGAACAATTAACCAGTGGAACAGCTTGCCTTCAAAAATGGTGGGTTGCTTCATCACTGGAGGTGATGGAGAGCCGCTTGTCTGAACTGGTCTAGGCCAGGGTCTCCTGCTTGAGTAGTGGGGGTTGGACTAGAAGACCTCCAAGGTCCCCTTCCAGCTGTATTCTGATTCTGGGCTGATTCAGTCTCTTCCCTCCCTTAAATTGCCACAACCGAGTACTGATTCCACTAAGACTTCGTGGTATTGCTTGGACTCGGATTAGCTGTTACACCCTTCCAATACCTTGGGCTTTTGGGGGCGTTGTGGGTTGTGTGTTTGTGTAAAGCTGTGGTTGATCTTGGCATGACGTGCCCAGTGGCCCCATTCTCCCTACCCTATTTTCTGAGCAAGGTCAGTGATCAAGACCGTCTCTGTACGCAGCCTTGGCGTTATCTTCCTCTCCGTTTGGTGTCCGTAGCCTTTTGCCCAAAAGCATCCCAAGTTTTTTTTTTTTACAGCCGCCTCTCCACCGTAGGAAAACCTCATTCTGCCCTTGGTTAGGCGGTATTTAGTTCTTCGGGCATTGCAATCTCTCCATTGCTGGGCTGTGTTTTGCAGCTGGCTGGCAAAATGCCCCAGATCAGAGGGCTGCTTGGAAGATAAAAAAAAAAACGCTGTTGAGATTTGGGCTGGTCCTTCGGTCTGTTTCTGCACGGATCTCTAGCGCCAAGTGCAATCAAGGCTTTGGTTTCCAGCCAAAGGCTCAAGGACAAAACTCGGCGTTTGCGGAAAGCAATCCCAGGCATAAATTTCCCGGTGTTTTCCACCCACTGACTGGGAAAATTTAAGGCTTTTGTAGTCCAATCTGCCCCATGGGCTTCGTGGTGTGTCTCAGGAAAAGTTCCTGGTTAGTTGTTTAAAATTAGAACCCTGGCAACTGTACTGGGTTCCTTTTTCTTCTTATTATTATTATTATTACCAGTTTGAGACATTTCTCCTGCTCATCCAAGTAGCTTCATCAGTCAGAGAAAGTGAAAGAAAGAAAGTTAAAGTTAAGTTAGGCAGAATTTAGGTGGTTGTTTTTTTTTCCTCCCAAAAGGCAGCTGGGCTTTGTTTTGCTTGAAGATGTTTCGCTTCCTATCCAAGCAGCTTCTTCGGTTCTGACTGAACGGTGGAGGATGGAAGGATTCATATTCCTTGCAGTCATCTGGTTGGTAGTACTCTTTCTAAGAGTCATTGAGGCCACTTGGAGGTTTACCTGCATCCTTAGGGTCACCTGAATAGTGATAGACGGTGTCATATCCCTCCCTGTCTTTTGAGAGAGAGAAGGCTGTTCAATTTTGACATCTAGATGACCTCAATGAACCCTTCTTTCAAACCAGCGGTCCCCTCTGTCCCAAATGTGGACTTTGTTGTCTTCAACTGAGCGGCCTTTGTCTTTCAAAGGCAGAATCTTGTCCCAATGGCTTTCTTCTCCTATGTTGCGCCATGTGTTTGTGAAGTGGTTGTTTTGTCTCTCCAATGCACAGATCTATACGTGTCTCACTGCCCTGTACTGTCTCCAAGGGAAAACAAGGCAGTCCAGCTGCCTTTTGAAAAAGCACCTTAGGGACAACCATGACCTGGATGGCTAAGCATCTCCATAGACATTGAGCCAAGCAGCTTGTTCTTTGGTAGACACTTGGAGTATTTATTTATTTTATTTATTTATTTTATTTGCCAATTGTTTACAAGATAATAAGTATAAGTGTATACATAGTTGTGAATACATGAAATGGGTACATATAAGAAAATAAAAGAAGAATAAGAGAAACAATAGGACAGGGACGGTAGGCACGTTCGTTACCCCTACAGACCTCTTAGGAAAGGGTGAGGTCAATAGTAGACAGTCTAAGGTTAAAGTTTTGGGGTTTGGGAAGAGACTACAGAGTCGGGTGAGTATTCCAGACATTGACCACTCTATTGCTGAAGTCGTATTTCTGCAATCAAGTTTGTGCGTTAACTTTGAGTTTGTTTATTGTGTGCTCTCCCTTTTTTTTGCCAGGGCTGGCTGGGGATAATGGGAGCTGAAATCCATAACTGTGAAGCCAGCCACAATTGGGAGGGCTACAGTAGCTGAGATGTTGTGTTGACTGGATGAGGGCGATTGGAAAGCAGAGCGAGTTAATCATAGAAGGAGAAGAGTTACTACGGATCAAAAAGCAATAAGTAACTCATCCTGGTTTAACCTCCTACTTGAGGTTATTAATAACGGTTAGGGATTAGGGGAAAGGATGCACCCGCCTTCAGGGAGGTGCATCCAAAGGAAACTCCATTTTATTTTATCTTTTGTAGAAAAGCAACTGTCCTGCAGATGAAGATCAGAAAGGTACAACTGAAGTCCTACCAGATCAATCCCGGAGGCTGTTTTCCTGTTTCCAAGAGTGGTTAACCAGGAAAACTCACAAGCAAGAAACAGATTCACACCTTCTTCTATCTAATATTCAAACAAGTGTTTCTTTCAATAACGTGGCTAAATGTTGGCAGCTTCTCTCTCCTTGCATAGCTTTTAATAAACCACCTTTCCTTGAAGATAGTTTAGATCAGTGTTTCTCATAAACTCAGCAATTTTGAAATGTGTGAATTTCAACTCCCAGAATTCCCCAGAGAGCAAATATGAGAATATGAGAAAGATCTCAGTTTGTCTGTGGCTTACCTCGGCTTACCTCGGCCATTTCTTAAAATAAGTTTGTTTATTTTTTAACTTGAACATATCATCTTCCATTAAACAGTGTGTCATCTGGGAACAAATATGTCTGTGCTATTACAATCAAAACTTACAATATTCATTACCTTGATCATAATTCTCTAATCTTACAATATTAATAATCAGCTTTATAACTATTCATTTCTCCCTCTTAATGGGTCTTCTAATGAAAATATAATATATTAGGTATGCTCATCTTAACAATCCTATATAAAAGCCATTCTATTTTTTTTTCATTTTTTATATACAATAAATCCATTTCATTTCAAATGTGTGTCGATTAGGTACATGTTTCATGTGCTCACAGTTTATAATTAATACTCTTCTTATCAGTATAACAATATAACAATAATCACATTTTCATATAAGAGGAATGGAATAGAACGGAACGAATGGAACAGAACAGAACAGAATAGAGAAGGGGAGAAGGAAGGAGAATGGAATGGAATGGAATAGAATTCTTTATTGGCCAAGTGTGACTGGACACACAAGGAATTTGTCGTGGTGCAAATGCTCTCAGTGTACATAAAAAAAGACACGTTCATCGAGAGTCAAGAATCATAAGGTACAATATTTAATAATAGTCATAGCGTACAATAAGCAATCAAATCCTACTAGGAAACAGTCAGTATAAATCGTAAGGATACAAGCAACAAAGTTAGTCATACAATCACAAGTGGGAGGGGATGGGTGATAAGGAGTGATGAGAAGATTAACAGTAATAGTAGTGCAGACTTTGTAATAGTTGAACAGTGTTGAGGGAATTATTTGTTTAGCAGAGGGATGGCGTTTGGGAAAAAACCGTCCTTGTGTCTAGTTATTCTGGTGTGCAGGGCTCTATAGTGTTGTTTTGAGGGAAGGAGTTGAAACAGTTTATGTCCAGGATGTGAGGGGTCTGTAGATATTTTCACAGCCCTCTTTTTGACTCATGCAGTATACGGGTCCTCCATGGAAGGCAGGTTGGTAGCCATTGTTTTTTCTGCAGTTTCTGAAGTCTGTGCCTGTCCGGTTGCAGAACCAAACCAGACAGTTATAGAGGTGCAGATGACGGACTCAATCATTCCTCGGTAGAACTGGATCAGCAGCTCCTTTTGGGCAGTTTGAGCTTCCTGAGTTGGCGCAGAAAGAACCTTCTTTGTTGTGCTTTTTTGATGACGTTTAGTAATATCCAGTGTATCTATTTTACAATCTTATTACTTTATATATGCATCTAATCCATTTTTATTTGTTTTATTTTCTAACAGTTGTATTGTTTACCTTAACATATATTCTTTATTTCACCGAGCTCCCTTTTTCTCCCTTTTTTCTTTTTAATCTCCAGCCATCCGTAAAGTAGCTCCCAGGTCATATAATATTCAGTTTGTGCTCGGCCGTTTTGGTCCGCCTTGTGTGACTCCTGAGTAGAGATTCCTTTAGTAATTATGCCAATAGAAAGGAAGTTTTTTGTTTTTTTTTTAAATCAAGAGTTGAATAGTTGATCAAACTATAACAGAGAACGTGTCTTCCTCCAACAGTCCTATTGAGGTTAATCATTGGGAGGCTGGGGTTGAGAGTCTAGCAAAATATTTTCTAGCACCAGGTGTGTTGATTAACCTGCAAATGGCTGGTGTTTCCTGATTGGAGAATTTATTTGACCCTTTTCTAGGAATGGAGGTAGATACAGGTAGGCCTCATCTTACGGCTACAGTGGAGCCCAGTATTTCTGTTGCTAAATGAGACAGCTCTGCCCTCATCTTGATGAACTTTCTGGCCACGTTGTTAAAACGGAATGACTTCCGTTGTTAATTCAGTGACGTGGTCATTAATCTGGCTTCCTCGTTGACTTGGCTTGCTGGAACGTCGCAACGGGGGATCACGGAACACTGCAACCGTCATAAATACGAGTCAGTTGCCAAACGTCTGAATTTTGATCACGTGACCATGGGGATACTGCAATGGTCGTAAGTGTGAAAAATAAGTCCCCTTTTTTCCAACTTGGAACGGTCACTAAATGGATTGTTGTAAATCAAGGACTAGTGGTATAAGAAAATCATTCCCCCAAAAGGGAGATGGAACATTAGTTTATTTTCAGCCAGAAATCCATATCTTACCTAATA
This sequence comes from Notechis scutatus, assembly GCF_049901735.1. NCBI lineage: Eukaryota > Metazoa > Chordata > Lepidosauria > Squamata > Elapidae > Notechis > Notechis scutatus. Next base: position 3,641,764 of record NC_142021.1, on the reverse strand, counting down.
GTATAAAATAATAATAATAGTTTATGTATGGTATACTAGTAATAGTATGATACTAATAAATTAATTTTTGGTGAGAGAACTGATTTTTTTAAAAAAGGCTGGCAAGCAGCTCACACCATTGCTTCCTCCAATTTGCCCAAAGGTTTTAAGTATATTTTTTTCTTAAAAAGAGAGAGAGAGAATTTCTGGAACTCGGGTTGTTTTTGTCTGATGGAAAAAAAGGAGAAATGGTTATTTTCCATCCCAGGTTCTAAAATGACAAAGAGGCTTTTGTCACCATCCTAAATAATTTGGTTTGGTGGGAAGTTGGAAACAGGAAGGTTGAAAACCCCTTAAAGGGACAAATTCTGCCCCATAACATCAGAGTTAAATCTGGCTGGAAAGTCCTTTGCTTCTTTCTCCCTTCCCTCTCTAAAACTCTCAGCAACCAAGATGGTTTGGGGACAAATGTTCATTTTCCTCAAATTTTGCAATTCTCACAAAGATAAATCCAGCATCTTTCTATCAAGGATAGACAAAACTCCTATTTCTCAAAGGGTCACTTTAATTTTTAATTTTAATTTTATTTTATTTTAATTTAATTTTTTTAATTTTAATTTTTTCCAGGCCTGAGGGATTCTGGGAGTTAAAGTTCTTTCCTAAAGTGGCTCAGATTGAAAAACATTGGCCTAAAGTCTAGATTTGCTGGAATTTAGACTCCATTCAATGAGTTATTTTCTTTTTTTATCCGCTTCCCAGTTTGCAACTACCTGTAATTTTCCACAAAATTCGCTGAAATTTTCCACTGTCGGGTTGTGGAAACGAGACAACTCCTTTACTCCGGGTTGTAAACTGACATACCTTTTGAAATAACCTCTGAGGCAGACACCCTGAGCTGCGTGGGCGACAGACTGATTTAAGTTTTGGTTTTTTTCAGAAGAGATTTTTTCTTCTTCCAGAAAAGTGTTTAATCCAGGTAGTCCTTGACTTAACTATTGCAATTGAGCCCAAAATTTGCATTACTGAGACAGTTATTAAAGGACATGCACCTCGTTTTATGCCCCCTTTTTTGCCGCAGTTATTAAGTGAATCTTGCAGTCATTAAATGAATCTGGCTTCCCCCATGGACTTTGGGGGAAAGCTGACTGGGAAAGTCACAAAATGGTGAGTATGTGATTCCCCTGGAGAAGGGAAGCAGAATTCCTCAGTCATTATACAGGTAGTCCTCATTGTACGACCACCGTTGAGAAAAAAAATATTTGTTGTTACACAAGAGAGATGATACGTATATTTTGTCCCATTCTATGATTTCCCTTGCTACTGTTGTTAAGTGAGACAGCTGTTAAATTAATCTGGCTCCCTCCTCCCAAACTTCGCTTGCCGGAAGATTGGAAAAGCGGATTCCAGGACTTTTCAACCGTTCGTAAATGCGTGACAGCGGCCGAGGATGAGAATTTTGATTACGTGAACCTGAAGATCCTGCAAAGATTATAGGTGTGCAAAACATCACTTTTGAAGTCCCCCCCACTTTTTTTTTCCAGCGCCACTGTAACTTCCAACGGTCACTCAATGAATGGTTCTAAGTCAAGGACTACTCAGGGGTCTCCAACCTTAGCCACTTTAAGACTTGTGGACTTCAACTCCCAGAATTCCTCAGCCAGCAAAACTGGGAGTTGAAGTCCACAAGTCTTAAAGTGGTCAACCTTGGAGACCCCTGACCTATAGGGCCTAACAGACCAGCATGAAAATGAGAGGGAAGCTTGGCTTAACTTGGCTTGACCCTGTTAAAATATTTTGGAACAGTAAGTTGTTACTTGTCATTAAGCATGGCAATGAGTGGGAGAGAGAGAGAAGGGAAAAAAAATATCTTGCAGTATTTGGCGTCTGCATTTTAAATCTCTTTATTTTCTTTCCTCTTAATCATCAAACGGGCACTTCAGCGTATAAACGCAATTATTAAAGTTCTGTAAACTAGGGGGGAAAATGTCAGGGAAATGGGTTGTAAGAAAGCAGCCCAACTTTACACAGGTTTCGGTCCCTGATCCATTCCAGTCCCAAGCCATGTAGAACCTGGGAATAGACACTTGCTCTCAAATTCATTGACTTATTATTTTTTCCCCCCAGTTTGGAAGATTTTTCAACAGTCTCTGCTCCGATTCTTGTGATCCTCCCATTTGCCATGGGAAAAACTTTAACGGATGTTGTGTGCTTTTTAAATGACATGTCAGTTCTGAAATCGGGCGCATTGCCGCCCTTCCAACGGCTTTTTTTTTGGGGGGGGAAATGTGAAGCAGTTTGCAAAAGACTTCAAGGGGTGGGGCAAAGCATGTTGGCAGCGCTGGCTTGCCCTTATTTTCTTAAACTGGAATGTGGCTTTACTTGGTTTGGATTTAACGGGTGACTTTAATCCAGCCTCGGGGCGTTTCCTAATCCATGGTTTAGTGCAGGGGTCTCCAACCGTGACCACTTTAAGACCTGCGGACTTCAAGTCCCAGAGTTCCTCCGCCAGCCAGTTGGAGACCCCTGGTTTAGTGGACCATCCGCGATTTCAACTAATGACATAGCTGGACGTTTAGACAAGCATGAAGAATCCAGAATGACAAGAGCTGGAAGGGACCCTGGGAGGTCTTCTAGTCCAGCCCCCTATTCCAGCAGGAGAGCCTATGCCAGACGTCTCCAAACTGGGCCAGTTTAAGACTTGTGGACTTCAACTCCCAGGGTTCTCCAGCCAGCATAGCTGACTCTCTTGTAATCCCTTCCTCTGCAATCTCTCTCCACTTTAGGAGATTAAGAGAAAAAGCAGGCATGGCTGGTTGGGGAATTGTGGGAGTTGAAGTCCACAAGTCTTAAAGTTGCCAAGTTTGGAGACCTCTGCCCTACACCATTTCAGACAAAGGGTTGTCCAATCTCTTCTTAAAACTCTTCCAGTGTGGGATCATTCACAACTTCTGGAGGCATTAAGGAAGTTGCAGGCTTCAATTCAATTCTGATTCTTGCAGGTCTGTTGTTTTTTTTTTAAATCAAGTTTTGGGCCAGGCTGGGGGCAACCGCAACAGAAAAACCGACCTGTTATGCGCAAACTCCCCCTTGTGTCTTCGTAGCTGTGGCAGAAACATTTGCTGTGGGCACCGAGCAGGCCCGTTGCAACTCGAATCAGCCTGCCTTTGGATCTATTATCTGTGCTTTTCCATCCAAGGCCGGGAGACAAAAAGGAGAACATTCTCCGCATGGAACATGCAAAGGGAGCAGCGGAAAACGTTAGAAACACCCCAAGTTGAAGGCGTGTAGAGGAGAAAAATGTGGGCATGGCACCGAGGATGAGGAGGGGAGGGCAGGAGGGAGGAAGAAGGAAGGAAAGGAAAGGAGGGAGGGAAGGAGGAAGGAAGGATTAAGAGCAAGGCAGAAAAAAAAATTAAAAGAGATAATCCTTCCTTCCTTCCTGTCATATAATTAAGAGCAAGGCAGGAGAAAAATTGAAAGAGATAAAGATTATATGACAGGAAGGAAGGAAGGAGAAAAGAAGAAGGAAGGAATGAAAGGGGAGGGAGGATTAAAAGAAAAATGGAAAGAAAGAAAAATTATAAGACGGGAAGGGAGGGAGGAGGAGGAGGGTGGGAAGGAGGAAGGAGTGAAATGAAAGGGAAGTTAGGAAGGGAGGAAGGAGGATTAAAAGAAAGAAAAAAATTGAAATGAAGAGAGATAAAACAGGAAGGAAAGGAGGGGGAGGGAGAGGGAGGGAGAAGGAAGGAAGGAAGGAAACGAAAGGGAAGTTAGAAGGAAGGAAGGAATAAAAGAAAAAAATTGAAAGTTGAGAGATTATAAAACAGGAAGGAAAAGAGGAGGAAGGAAGGAATGAAACGAAAGGGAAGTTAGGAGGAAGGGAGGAAAGAAGGATTAAAAAAAAACAAAAAATGAAAGATGAGAGAAGGAAGGAAAGAAGGAGGGAGGAAGGAAGGAAAGAAGCAGGGAGGAAGGAAAGGAGGGAGGAAGAAAAGAAGGAAGGAAAGAAGGAGGGAGGGAGGAAAGAAAGGGAGGAAGAAAAGAAAGAGGGAGGAAGGGAAGGAAGGAAGGAAAGCTTAAAAGTTCAAGGCGAAGGGCGGGTGCACCCGACCTGCTTAGCCAACAGCCCACGAAACCCGCAAGGCGGCCGAGCGGGGTCGTGAGAAGCCCCGGCTCTCGTTCAGCCCCCGCGAAGGGAAAGCGAAGGACACCCAGAGGCGCGCCTGGCCCGCTCGCTCCCCTTGTGCGCGCCGTTGCCCAAGCGCTCTGCACGAGCTCAGAGGCGTCCCGAGCCGAGCCGAGCCAAGCCAAGCCAAGCGGCGAAGGCGGGCCGGGGGTGGGTCGGGGCCGGCGCTCTCCACCCCGTGGGCCGGGCCGGGCCGGGCCTGGGGAAGAAGGCGGCGCCGCGGGCCCGGCTTGCGTAAAGCCCAGCGCTGGGGCTGAGCGCCGGCCTTGCTGGCTGCGCCATGGAGCTGCGGATCCTGGAGCCCCGCGTGCGGGTCCTCAGCCTCGCCCGCCGCGGCCTCTGGCTCTACACCCACCCGCTGCTCAAGATGCTGCTCCTGCCCCAGCGCAGCAGGTGGGACGGCGCGGCGGGGCCGCCTGTGCGCGCACGTGAGAAGGCGCAGACACGCGTGTCGGCGGGGCGGGGCGGGGCTGGAGAGGCCGCGCGGCCGGCGGGTTGGGGCCCGCCGGCGGCACGGACGCGGTTGGCTAGCCCGGTGGAGGAGAGACCGTGCAAACGTTGGTGCAGTCGGGAAGGCGCAGACACGCGTGTCAGGGTAGCCAGGCTGGTACTACGCGGGAGGGCGCCGCAGACGCGCGTGTCGCCGCGGCTCGCCTGGTGGAGAGACCGGGCAGACACGGGCGTTGGTGCAAGTGGCAAAGCACTGACATGCGTGTCGCGGAAGGTGGGCTGGAGAAGCTGCGCAGGCGGAGTGTTATCGGAGTGACCACAGGCGTGGATCAGAGCTGGTGTTTGCACACGTGCTCCGAATTGGCGGGGGGCTAAAGACCCGCCAACTCTGTTGTTCTGACCAGTATGTGTGTGGGGGAGGAAATAACTTCTCTGCTGTGTGCTTGCAAATTAAGGATGGAGGCATGACGTGTGCATGTCTGGGTGCGTATACAAGCGTGTATACAAGAGAGAGGCAGTCCGGTGCACGGGTGGATAGAGCAGAGTTGTGTCTGTTGCCATATAGTGGTTGTTGGTAGCCTCTGAAGAGGCCCACAATCTTTCTGGGCATCAAAAAAGCGGGCTGCAGTTCTCCAGAAGCCCTGTAGATGGCGACAAAGACGCTTTCTACTGCCATCTGGAGATCCTGTGGAGTATTGCAGCCTGGTTGCCCTCACTTTAGCCCAGGTGATGTGAGAACCTGTCCCCCAGCCTTTCCCGCAATATCTGGCTTCCTTTTTCGCTTTGCTTAGGCTCTCACCATGCAGACCGACTGGCTGGGTTGGTCTGGGAACGATGGGACTTGTAGTCAGGGGAAACTCAAAGCGACCCGTGTGGATAAGAAACCCAGAAGAGGCCTACCAAGATCGGTAAAGAAATTGCAGGGTTGAGCCAAAGAGAGAGGAGTTGTGTGTAAGATTACACCCATTTGGGAACTGGGAGGGAGAGTATTTCTTAAAGAGAAAGATTTCCTCCAACCTGGGCCCTTCTAGAGCACTTGGACTACATTTCCCATCGTCCCCAAGGAGTTCCTATCCCTTAATTTCAGGAACGGAGACTGCACCAGCCTCCCCAGGCAAAACCCAAATACTGTAAATTCTGCACTGTCTTTTTAAATTTAAAATCTTTAAAAAAATCTTTTCTTCCAACCTGGGCTTCTTCTAGAGCTCTTGGACTACATCTTCCATCGTCCCCAGATGGGAGGTTGGAGTTGTGGCCCCATAAATCCAGGAACGCAGCCTCCCCCACCCAAAAACCAAATGCCGTAAATGGTGCACAAACTTTTTTAAAAGAGGCCCGTGAACCTTGGCTTTGACTGCTCCTGTGGGGGTTTTTTGGGGGGGGGGGGGCAGCTGAGGCCAAACTTTCCCCCAGTTCTTGAAAAGGGGCTCCTTGGACCCCAATTAGCTCAGGAGGATCCCTTTCCCCCCTCCCTTTCCCGTACCTTTTAAATGCCACATTTACTTTGGCTTTGGGCACCCGGGTGCAATCCTGACATAACCAGGACGAGACGCCCCCAAGGCTGGTCTGAAAGCCTTGAAGGAAGATAAACAGCTCTTCCCTTTTCTTTCTTTTTTTTCCTCCCCCAGCCAAGGGCTGATTTCTCTTGAAGCAATTTTTTTTTTTTTTCCCCTTTGGAGCAAATTATGTTTATTTTCCCTTCTTGAAGCAATTTATTTTTTCCTAAATTCTTCCCGCCCCTGCACTTTTTGCAAGAGTTGGCAGCCTCTCTCTCTCTCTCTCTCTCTCTCTCTCTCTCTCTCTCTCTCTCATCTCTTCTCTCCCTCCATCTCTCTCTCTCTCTCCCTCTTCTCATCTCTTCTCTCTCTCTCTCCTTCCCCTCCTCCCTCTCTCCTCCCTCCCTCTCTCTCTCTCCTTCTCTCTCTCTCCCCCTCCTCTCTCTCTCTCTCTCTCTCCTCTCTCTCTGCTCTCTCTCTTCTCATCTCTTCTCTCTCTCTCTCTCCCCTCTCTCTCTCCCCCTCCTCTCTCTCCTCTCATCTCTTCTCTCTCCTCCTCCTCTCTCTCTCTCCTCTCTTTCTTAAGGTTTTGCTCTTTCTTTCGGGTGGAATTTGGAATTGCAGAAATAATTTTTAAAATGTTTTTAAAAGGGGGGACTTGTTGCTAAATTCCTGCTGTCTTTGGCATTTGTTTTGGTCTTTCAAACTTTTGTTTGTTTGTTTTTGCAAATATAAGGATTGCTGGTTGCTGTCTCTGTTTTTAAGCTGCCTTGGATTATTATGCCACTTTTAATTAAGAAGCGTTGGGGTTTTTATATCCGTGAATGCTCCAATTCTTAGTTCTGGCTTCTATTTTTGTGGGAGAGTTGCGACTGATAAAAATGCTACTTGACTTCATTTATAGAATTAGCAGGTAGTCAAGTTACTACAGGTAGTTTTCCACATCCAGCCATTTGTTTAGTGACCGTTTGAACCTACGACAGCACTGACTTAGACCATTGTTCACACTTAACAACCGTTGCAGCATTCCCGTCGTCAGGTGATCAAAATCCACACCTTTGACTATCGCTTCGTATTTATGACCGTTGCAGTTTTTTGGGGGAAATCACGCGATCCCATTTTGCGACCTTCTGACAAGCAAAGTCAATGGGGAAGCCTGATTTGCTTAACAACCGTGGGGCTAACAAAAAACAAGTGCATTGATTCACTTAACAACGGCGGTAGGAAAAAATGGGGCGAAATTTCCTTAACGCCCGTCTCGCTGAGCAACGGATATTTAGGGCTCGGTTGTCATAAGTCAAGGACTATCTGTGTAGGGATGTGAGGAATTCTGCTTCCATCCCAGTTAAGCTTAGCTAAAGCTTTTTCGGAGGTCATTATTGTTTTCCTTGCTTATCTTCGCCATAGCAAAGAATCTCAGACAGTGGAAAATTCCCTCTTCAGTTTTCTAACGTGTGTGTGTGTGTGTGTGTGTTTTGAAAGAGGACTTTCAGAGTCATCTGTTCAGGACATCTGGAGGGCACAGCTGGCTCCCTATCAGCACCAAGCAGGTTGTTGGTTGTTTGCCTCACAATTTCTCTCTGGTTTCACAAGTTGCTTTTGCACCCTTGGAGATAAAACGAAGCCTGCCAGCTCAGAATTTGCAATCAGTGTGAAATTTGTAACAGAAGACAAAAACAGAATAACAGAGTTGGAAGGGATCTTGGAGGTCTTCTAGTCCAACCCCCTGCTTAGGCAAGAAAACCCTATACCATTCCAGACAAAAGGTGGTCCAATCTCTTCTTGAAAACCTCCAGTCCCACCGGTGAATTGGCCTCCCTGCCAGGAAATTTCTTCTTAATTCTAGGTTGGCTTCTCTCCTTTGTAAGTTTCCATCCGTTGCTTCTTGTCCTGCCTTCTGGTGCTTTGGAGAATAGCTTGACTCCTTCTTCTTTATAGCAGCCCCTCAAATATTGGAAGACTGCTATCATGTCTCCCCTGGTCCTTCTAAACTAGAGATACAGTTTCCAGGTCAGCTTGTTGTGCAATTGCCTTCCTCTTTTTCTCCCAAACTTCCTTCCTAGCGGTCCTTATGGCCTAATTCTGTTTTCTATTTTGTTCTTAGACTGGCGTCTTTCTCCAGCACAGTTCCTTGGCATTACTACCTATTGTTTTCCACCAATTCCTGCTTTGCAAGCCGTTTCCTACTTCCTTTAGCTACTTACTCCGCGTCTTATCTGGCTGCTTAACTCTTTAAACTCTGCAGCTTCCGAAAGGTACAAATCGCCTCCCCCACCGAGTGGTTTTTAAAGAAGAAAAAAATAGGGTTTTCTCTGAAAAAGCAGAGTCTGAAATTGTGCCTTTGCGGAGGCACAAAACGGTACCTAGAACGCGTCTAATTGTAGGATGTAAAACAAAATAATTCCGCAAAATATACTTTGCATTTTTCACCTTTTGCCTCGCTCCATTTCAAAGGGCTGTTTCTTTTCTTGTTTGTTTTACATTTACACTTCTTTCTGCGATAGCTACACACGTCCTAGAAAAACAACAAATTCCTGTTCTTGTTTTGAAAAGCCTTAAGGCTGCACTGTAAACAAGTCCGAAACAGTTTCCAATTTGAAAAACTAAAAGTTTGGCTGTTAGAATAAAGGAAAAAAATATCTTCCTTAATCTTTGTACAGTGAAAGGGATGGCCCAGGACTTCAACATGAAGCCAGGAAAAAAAATATTGTTTTTTTTTTCCCCTCCGTGATGTGAAATGGCTTCACTTTTCATAGCCCTGAAAGTGATTGATGTATTCGTGGCCTTATTGAAAAGAAATATATTTCTGGCAAACATGGAAAAAAAATATTGAGGCTTACCGCCCATACGGCATTCCGATCACCTGGGATAACCAGGTAGTTTGTTAATGAGATTTCTTCACTCTTGTTTTTCCTTAAATTCCCCTTTGTCATTCTTCCCTTCCTCCTTGCCTTTTCCTCTTCCCTCCCTTCTCACCTGATTTCTGCTGGCTGCCTTTGGTGAATTTTAACTCACCGGTTGGACTTTTTCTCCCAAAATCTGGTCAGCCAGCGAAATGATTTGGTAAATTTAGCTCACTGTTTTTTTTTCAAACTCAGCCACTTCAAGATGGGTGGACTTCAACTCCCAGAATTCCCCAGCCAGCTAAAAAAATCATAGGGTTGAAAGGGACCGCAAAAGGTCTTCTAGTCCAACCCCTGGTTCCCTGGTATAAGGCGATCTTATACCATTCCGGTTAAATGGTATCATCGAATGGTCAAATTCCCCAACCAGCCAAGCTGAAGTCAGATCGTAAACACTGTTGCAGATTCACTTAGGGACTGCTTTGTTTAATGGCCAAGTGGCCAACTGTGTTTGATAAATAAGGATTACTTTTATTGGAATTCTAGGACTGTTCATTAGAAAAGGTTAAGGTTTCTGTTCTGCCCTGCCTAGGTTAAAGTTGTTTGCTTTACATTTACAGTTCTTTCTGTGGTGGCTAAAAATTGTAGAAAAACAACAGATTTTTTTAAATTGTGGTTTTAAAAAGCAGCATGATAAACGAGCCTTAAAACCCCTTGGCACTGATGATGTTACTCAGTTGGGTCATGAAACGTCTGCAAGAAAACCGCTAAGCTCAGAAAACACCAAGGACCTCACAGTTGAACGCTGAGCTACAGATATTCTCGTCTATCGAAGCCTGAAACAGTTTCAAAAAATCTGGCGTAATCCTTTTGCGGTGCCAAAAAAATTTGGGGGGCTGATTTGCCACCAATGAGCTGGACGTTACATGCACCAACTCCAAGCACGTGAATCAGCAATCCGTTTCATTCCGGCCCATTTGATCTGCTCAAACAGTCTTTTTTTTCCCCCTTTCTCAAACTCTGGCAAGGGAATAAACAAGTTGTGTGTCCGACTGAAAGGGCAGGGCATCTCCCTGTCGTGGTTAAACAGGCTTGTGTTGTGTGACTGCGGTTGAGTGCAGCTGGATCATTTTCTTTTGGTTGTTTTAAGAGGCCCTGGGTAAAAATATCAGTGGATTTTTTTTTTCTCCCAAGCTTGAAGGGGTAGCCTGAAATATTTTGCTGGAGTGCGTCTGTGTGTGTCTGCATGAGAGAGAGAGGGAGGGAGAGGAAGAGGGAAAGAAAGAAAGAAAAAGAAAGAAGGAAAGAAAGAAAGAAAGAAAGAAACAGAGAGGGGGGAGGAAAGGAAGGAAGGAAGAATAAGAAATTAAAGAAAGGAAAGAGATAGAAAAAGAAAAGAGAAAGAAAGAAAAAGAGAAAGAAAAGAGAGAAAGAAAGTAACAAAAAGAAGAAAGAAAAAGAGTGCAAGTGAAAGAAAGAAAAGAGAGAAAGAAAGAAAAAAGAAAAGAGGGGAAGGAGGGGAAGAAAAAGAGAGAAAAAGAAAGAAAGGAAAGAAAGAAGAAAGAAAGAAAGAAAGAAAGAAAGAAAGAAAGAAAGAAAGAAAGAAAGAAAGAAAGAAAGAAAGAAAGAAAGAAAGAAAGAAAGAAAGAAAGAAAGATGATTGAATAGTTGAAAATCAGGGTGTCTCCACCTTTTAGAGAGGAAAATGAAGAGTTTTATTCAAGGGTGTCCAACCTTGGCAACTTTAAGACTTGTGAACTTCAGCTCGCTGGGGAATTCTGGGAATTGAAGTCCACAGTTGCCAAGATTGGAGACCCCGAGTTTAAACACTTCTGGGGATTTGCTTTGCTGCTCCAAAGCCTTTTAAAGGATCTTGATTTTTTTTTTTAATGTAAGGGTGACTTACTTTGGCCAAAGGACTTGCCACATTGGCAAGATAAATATATCTTTCACTCAACGGTATGAGGGCCTGATTGGATTCGCCACCTAAGTTGGCCTATCGATGTAGACTTTGTCTAGAGTGGTATAGTCAAATAGGGGACTCATTTATAGACAGTGCAGTAGCTTAAAATCATGTCAGTGATATAAATGCGTTAGGAATATACACAGATACAGAAATATTTGCCTTAGACAAGAATGCAGGTAAATCTTGACTTATAACCAAGTGAGGCAGGAATTACAGTGTTAAGTCGTGGCCTGGTGCCTTAACCACTAGACCAAACTGTCTATCTCGGTTCCCGGAGAGGGATACAGAAAAACATCCTTAATCCGAATTGAGCCTAGTGGTGCTTGGTAGTTGAGGGTGATTTTTTCCAATTTCTGTCCAAAGGGAGGAAACTTTCACAGAACCAGTTCATAAGCTTGACTTCACGCTCTCCTCTTTTCCCAGGTGTCGGTTTTTCAGCTTAACAGAGACTCCTGAAGACTATACCATCATGGTGGATGAAGATGGCTTCAAAGGTAGGAGCACCTTTTGGAGTGCAGGTCTTTCCTCATTTACTGACCGCTCGTTCCGCTGTGGCCAGGACTGAAAACAATAAATTTGTAGCCGATTTCTGACTGTTTTCCTACCTTCACTGCTTACCTCAGTTTTGCGACTGCCGTTAAGGTCGGTATAGGTGGCACAGTTCCGTTTTCCTCTCTCTATCCTGCAGCACAGACTGGTTGGAGAGAAAGGGACTGCAAGAGAATAAAGATACAGATCAGAAGGAATGTCATCATGCTGGGAACCTGGAATGGGGACCTGTGGGTGTACTACATGAACAGCATCCAGTGGGTTAAGAGTTAAGGAAAAGAAGGGAGGGGTGAGGGAAGGGAAGGGAAGGGAAGGGAAGGGAAGGAAAGGAAAGGAAAGGAAAGGAAAGGAAAGGAAAGGAAAGGAAAGGAAGAAAGATGAGAAAGAGAGGGAGGGAAGAGAAGGGAAGGGAAGAAGGAAAGGAAAGAAGGGAAGGGAAGGAGGAAGGAGCCTCTGACAATTTCTTTTACAGCAGATATATAATAGAACTACAAAACTGCCCTCCACTCTATGATTTCTCCCCCAAAAGCTCCTTTTTTTCTATTATTTCTATTATCCCATTGTTTTCCTAATCATCAAAACCACATATTCTAAGTACCTTTGCAATCCTTTGGCGGTAATTTCCATCCTCCTCCCTTTTCTCTCTCTTTTTACCCCGTTAATCCTGACATTTCCTTACGGATTTTTATCCAGTGCTTCTCCCTCAACCCTCTACTATTCCGAGGGAACATCTGAAGTTTTTGGATGGGGGAAGTATGCCACAAACCACTCCCAATTTGCTCCTAGTGCTCCAAAACGGAAGGTAGTTGGTGGATTCTGGTGCAACCATTCTGAGCAGCCAGTTTTAACACGGTGCAAAGTCGCTTCCTGTGAATGGGATTATTTTGGAAGGGAGACAACCAAATAGGTGCCCTCCAGATGTTTGGGTTTCAATTCCTAGAATTCCCCAGCTGCGATGCAGGGCCGACGAATTGGAGGAAGTTGCAGCCCTGGAAAATGGAAATGATAACTCTGCTTCTGTTGGACTCTTTCGTGAGGTGTTCCCGCGATTCCAAGAAAGGGAACAAAGTCTTGGCTGCCCATCTGTAGATTTCCAAGGATGAAGGGGAACAGATGTTTATCTCAGGGTGTTCCACTTGCCCGGTGGAGCACGGGGAGTGGGAAACTATTCTGCCGGGCCGGTCCTTGCTGACCGTAGCAGCTTTTGTTATCGCTGGACCCTGGAGTGGCTCCAGAGCGGCCTTGGCAGCAGGTTGGCAAAGGTTGAGGGAAGGTGGGATCTTCTGAGGCTGGGAGAAGAGCTTTGTGCTGTTCCCAGGGAGCATGTCCACCCGTGGGGGGAGGGCAGAGGAAACCCCCCTGGTGCTTTCTGGAAGTGGGGGATGGGAGAGAGAAACGGGCTGCACGGGAGGGGGAAGCGTTTGAATGAAATCAAATCTTTATTGTGGTTGTAGGCCAACATAAAGGGGGAAAGAAGGAAAGAGAGAAGGGCTAAAAGAGGGAGGGAGGAAGGAAGGAAGGGGCACAACAGTGGAATAGGGAGGGAAGGAAAGAAGGAAGAATGGGATAAAAATGGAGGGAGGGGCAAAAAGGGAGGGAAGGAAGGGGCACAACAGTGGGATAAGGAGGGAAGGAAAGAAGGAAGATTGGGATAAAAATGGAGGGAGGAACAAGGAAGGAAGGAAGGAAGGAAGGAAGGAAGGAAGGAAGGAAGGAAAGAAAGGAAGGGAAGGAAGGAAGGAAGGAAGGAAGGAAGGAAGGAAGGAAGGAAGGAAGGAAGGAAGGAAGGAAGAGGCATAACGGGGATAAGGAGGGAAGGGAGGAAGGGAAGGAAGGAAGGGGCACAACAGAGGAATAGGGAGGGGAGGAAAGAAGGAAGAACGGGGGATAAAAATGGAGGAAGGGACAAGAAAGGGAAGGAAGGAAGGGAACTAGGTATGCCCAGCTTAATGAAGAGAAAAACCAGGGGAGACATGATAGCAGTCTTCCAGTGTCTGAGGGGCTGCCCCAAAGAAGAGGGAGTCAAGCTATTCTCCAAAGCACCTGAAAGCAGGATAAGAAGCAACCGATGGAAACTAATGAAGGAGAGAAGCAACTTAGAACTACAGAGAAATTTCCTGACAGTCAGAACAATGAATCAGTGAATAGTTTGCCTCCTGGAGTTGGGGTGCTCCATTATTGGAGGTTTTCAAAAACAGACTGGGCGGCTATTTTACGGTGACCATATAAGGTCTCCTGCCTTGCACAGAAGGTTGGATTAGAAGATCTCCCACTCGGTGATTTTCTTCTATTCCTATGATTCTATGCTAGTCTAGTGTGATCTCCAAGAGGTTTTCTCACATTTCTTCCAGAACTTCACGCCTCTGAGTACCTACAAGTGGTGGATTCCACCTGGCTGGTGCTCAACGTCTCATCTAACGGCAGCGCCTCCCTCAACAACCAGCCTATAGGAGTCACCAAGATTGCGAAATCTGTCATCGCACCCCTGGCCGAACATAATGTCTCCGTCTTAATGCTGTCCACCTACCAGACGGATTTTATTTTGGTGAGCTTTTGGGGGAAGACGGTTCCAGAACCAGGGTGGGTACCGTGGTACGATAAAGGGCTGGGTTCAACAAGTAAATGGGAGGTGATAACGGCCGACACTGAGAGGGAGCAGCTAGCCAACCAGCATCAAGTCAGGATTTGGAATAGCGGAGAGTTTGGATGGGACTTTGGAGGTCTTCTAGTCCAACCCCGTGCTCCAGCAGGAGAAATGGAAGCCGTTGAAAATGGAAGCCGCAACGCAATTTGGGTGATCTTTGGTCTGCCTTTCAGGTCCGGGAGAAGGATCTGCCCGTGGTCATCCACACCTTGGCCAGCGAATTTGAAATTTATAAGGAGGAGAATGGAGAACTGGCCCCTGCCAACTGTGAAGACATCAGCAACGGGTTCCACAAGGCAAAGCAAGGTGGGATTTTCTCTTGGTGAAACCAACACAGATGAATTCTATCTAGTACTTGGGTACTTCTAATATTTGAGAGACTGAGAAGAAGGGATTGACTTGTGCTCCAAAGCACCAGAGGGCAGGACAAAAAGTAATGGGTCATGCCCCTGTCGGAATCTGATTCCAAGGGGGAGGCTGAGGAGCTGTCAGGGAGCGGGAGATTGGCTCTGTTGGCTGTGGAGGAAACTGGGGAAGGGCATTGTCCAGCTGGGCAGAGCAGGGTAGAGGTAGAACAAGGGAGAGGGAGTTCAGAGGAAGACCCAGGCCCACCCCTTCTTCATCCTGGGGCACGCAGTGAGGAACGGAGAAGGGAGCAACATGGGTTGCATGGCTTACGGGGGAGGAAAGGGCCCTGATTTCCTTCATTAGCCATACCTGGGAACACAGTGTTTAAAAAGGGAGAAGTGCGCACAGCAACTTGTTGCAAGCAAATCATGAATTATCTGGTATCGTCATCTGGTATTCCCAACTGTGTGTGTTTTGCTGGCCTTTGAAGTCTGCAATTCCTTATCCTGCCCCATCAAGTTAATTACTGCAGAGTGGTTAGTGTGGATTTTTATTTACAGTTTGTATGTACTTTGTTTTCGGACTGAATTTCCTCCACTTAAAGGCTGTTTTGGGGAGAGTTTTTTCTCCAGCCGAAGGTAACTGGACATTGGGGGGCAAAGTTAGAGGTATTAAAGGGACTTTTCTTACTTATGTGACTGTGTTGCCTTTGTGCCATGCCCGGGTCATCACATAATGGGTGGAAAATCACAAAGAGAGAGCTCCAACTTAGAACTAAGGAGGAATTTCCTGACAGTGAGAACAATTAATTAGCAGAACAGCTGGAATCGAGGGTTTTTCTTTCCTAAGGGATCAGACTGGGGCAAGACTGACAGCGTCTCTCTCTCTCTCTCTCTCTCTGCTTCCCAGAGTTCAACGCCACAGTCCATCCCATTCAGACTCCTCAGAACAGATTCTGCATTCTCAGCATCGCCCCCGAAACCTTGCCAGCCATCGCCACGAAACTTATCGATGTCCTGTTCTACTCAGCCAGGTGAGTGGTTGATGTGTGCTGGTTGTGTGTGGGTGGGGGGGGAAGAAGGTTGCTAAGAAAAAAGGAAGATCCACCAGGAGTGCTCTAGGCCAGGGTTTATAGGTAGTCCTCGACTTATGACAGCGGAGCCTAAAATTCCCCTTGCTAAGCAAGACTGTTCTCAAGTGAGTTTTGCTCCATTTTACAACCTTCCTCCCCCCCCACAGTTGTTAAGTGAACCTTTGCACTGTTAAGTTAGTAAAATAGTTGTGAAGTGAATCCGGCTTCTCCATTATTTTGATTATCAGAAGGTCGCAAAAGGGGATCATGTGACCCCAGGGCATTGCAATAATCATAAATATGAGTCCACTGCCAAGCACCTGGATTTTTAATCACATGACCATGGAGATGCTGCAATAGTTGTAAGCGTGAAAAACAACCATAACTGACTTTTTTTTTTGTGCCGTTGTAACTTTGAACGGTCATTAAAATGAATGATTGTAAATCAAGGACTGCCCATATCATTGCTACCTCTGAGGCTCTGGTCAACTAATGGTCAGAGCCAAATTGGCAATAGATAAGGCTCAGTGGAATTCACAGGGCTGTACTGGGTTCTTTTGTGACAACGCAACGATTCTCAACTGATGACACCTTTTACACCGCCTTCCAACCCAGCCTCTTCTTCTCCTACAGAATGTTTCCTAATCTTATCTTTCTGCTGCGATCAGATTGTGTGATCTAAGCTCCAAATGTGGGAGGACCGCAGGTCCTTTCTTTTATAGCAGTAGAAAAGTCCTATGTGTCCATAATAGGAGTCATTGATGGTCCAAAATTTGACGTTGGCATTTCTTTCTTTGGCTTTTTCAGCCCCCCAAAAGATGGAGCTGCTAACAATCAGGAGTCCATTACTTTCTTCGCCTTCTCACTGATTGAGGGCTACATCTCCATTGTCATGGATGCAGAGACCAAGAAAAAGTGAGTGCCACACAAAGGGGAGTGTTGTGCTTTGCTGTGGCTTAGAGGAACGCAATCCCCTGAGTAGGAGTAATTTACACCAGGAGCAATAACCGCAATACCTGCAGGGATGTTCCATAGATTTGTTGAAAGATGTATTCTCATTTGACTTGTTTAGATGTCTATGGAGATAATCTTGAAAGAGGAATACAGGACTAAGGGTGAAATGTTAACAGTGTTCCAATATTTGAGGGGCTGCCACAAAGAAGTGGGGGGGGGGGGCAACCTCTCTCCAAAGCCCCTGAAGGAAGACCAAGAAACAACGAATGGAAACTAACCAAGGAGAGATGCAACCCAGAACTAAGGAGGAATTTCCTGACAGTGAGAACAATCAATCGATAGAACGACTTCCCTCCAAAAGTTGTGGGAGCCCCATCACTGGAGGTCTTCAAGAAGAGACTGGACAGCCATTTGTCCAGGATGCGTAGGGTCTTCTGCTTGGGGAGGGGAAATGGACTAGAAGACCTCAAACCTCCCTCCCAACTCAGTTTTTCTGTGCTATTCTGTAATAGTTAATAAACTCAACATAGCCACGGAAAGGAGAAAATGGTGAGAAAGAAACTCAAGATTACCCCATCTTGATTCTCTTTCATGTAAGAGTCAGGAGAGAAAAATTCTGCTGGATTTTCAAAATTCTGTTTTTTTATATGCCCGTTACAATAAGTGAGAGTTCCAGTAATCTTCGTGAAGTCTGATCTATCAATCTGTCGCGATGGATTGGCCAATTATAGTTTGAGAGGACGTAAGTGGCCAAGACTGCGAGATGGAATCCTTGATTTGGCTTAAATTGATTCACAGAATTGTAAATTTAGAAGCAAAATACAATTTTTTTTTAATATCAAAAGGATTTAATCCCGGATACCTCCCAAGCAGTGATAGAAAAACAAACAAACCCCTCTTTCTCTGGAATGATCAACATGAACTCAGCATTTTGGTGACAGACGGAGCCTAGTTGCATATACATCATCCATACAGGAATGGTGTTGGGCAGAGAACCTCCTGGGTCCACTGATGAAAGGGCAGGCAGTAGAAGACATCTTGGAGGTTCCTTAGTTGAGTCCAGCAACCATCTGGGTTAGCTTTGCTCCAGTGGGTGACGTTGTGGAGAAAATGTCGGATTTTCCTCTCCTTTCCCAGGTTCCCTAGCGACCTGCTGTTGACCAGTTCCTCGGGAGAACTCTGGAGGATGGTGAGAATTGGTGGGCAGCCCCTGGGCTTTGGTGAGTTGTGTTATACTTTCTTTTTTTCCGCACTTTTATCAATGATTATGGTGCTGCAGATCAGAGATTCCCCTTGGAAGTAAACAGAATATGGGTAGTCCTTGACTTGTGACCACAACGGGGAGCAGAATTTCCATGTCCACTTGACTTGGGTTCCATCTCCAGGAAGAAGTCAACTCTCATTTCTAACCATCGGCACGAGCGATTTCGTGGATCTGAGATGGTGTCCTGTGTTCTCCTAGAGCGGGGACTCTCCAAATTCAACAACTTCAAAATTTGGGGACTTCAAACTCCCAGAGTCTCCAAGCCAGCCATGGGAGTTGAAGTCCACAAGTCTTAAAAAGTTGCCGAGTTTGGAGAGCCCTGCCTAGAGGAAAAGGGTTTCTCTCCCCCAGAAAGGATCATCTGGTTTGGTCAAATTCCAAAACCTGAGAAGGACGGCCCTACATTAAGCGGTTGTCTCTCCTGGTCCTTCTCTTCTGCAGATGAATGTGGGATCGTGGCCCAGATTGCTGAACCACTGGCCAGTGCAGACATCTCTGCCTATTACATCAGCACCTTCAACTTTGACCACGCCTTGGTAAGCCAGGCCTAAGGGCTTGAGGACATCCTGAGTTTGAAGCATTTGTTGTTTCGAGGGTTTCTGGTTGTTGTTTTTTTTTAAATTTATATTATTTCACCTTGATTATTGTTTATAAACACCTTGAGGTGTCGAACATACCTAATACGCCTTTCTCCTCCTCCTTTCCCCAACAACTACCCCGGGAAATGGGTTGAGCGAAGGAAAAGGGACTGGCTCAAATTCAACCAATTGGCTTTCATGGCAAAGGTGTGGGACTAGAACTCACCACCTCCTGGTTTCTAGCTTGGTGTCTTAACCATTAGACCAAACGTTGATCGTCCTGAGTTGTTTTGAGATGTAAGATGTGACTGTGAGTGTAAATTAAACCCCTTTCCTTTCCTTTCCTTTCCTTTCCTTTCCTTTCCTTTCCTTTCCTTTCCTTTCCTTTCCTTCCCTTCCCTTCCCTTCCCTTTCCTTTCCTTTCTCTTTTCTTCCTTTCTCTTCCCTTCTTCCTTTCCTTTCCTTCCCTTCCCTTCCCTTCCCTTCCCTTCCCTTCCCTTTCCTTTCCTTTCCTTTCTCTTTTCTTCCTTTCTCTTCCTTCTTCCTTTCCTTTCCTTTCCTTTCCTTTCCTTTCCTTTCCTTTCCTTCCTTCCTTCCCTTCCCTTCCCTTTCCTTTCCTTTCCTTCTTTTCCTTTCCCTTCTTCCTTCCTTCCCTTCCCTTCCCCCAATCAGAATAACATGGCGGCCAATTTAATAAGACAAGAATGTTGTTCTTAATAACAGTATTGAACTGGTTACACATCTGAAGACGACACCGCCCCCCCTGCAAAAAATAGCTTGAGCCTTCCCTTATATTTGGCATCCTTGCAACTAGCTTTTTATCTTCTCCACGCCATTCCTTCCAGGTTCCAGAAGATGGCATTGGCGAGGTCATTGAAGTGCTCCAGAAACGCCAGGAGGCTGGGAGATAACCACCTGGGCTCCCTTTATCTCAGGTGTGGATTGTTTGAAGCCAAACTGATGGATCTGGTCCAGCCTTACTCCCCATGGATGTTCCTGGAGAGAGAGAGAGAGAGAGAGAGAACAGGGCAGCCCAGCTTCTCTGCAAGCCAAATTATCTTTCTGGGGACTCGTATTTGTGTGGAAGACGCGCCTAACTTTTTCACCTGAAGATACCTTCCATTTCTCCCAGGGGAGAAACGTGTGCCTCGTTGTCCCAATTCTCCAGACTGACCAACAGGGTTGGAAATTCTCTAGGTAGATTTCAGTATTACTGCTTCTTCTGGTTTTCTCAGCCGTCTTCGTGGTCCTTGATTATCTGCTGTCTCTAGAGACCCTCAGAGACAAATTCCCATACATCAGGATGACTTGCTTCTTGGTCACGAAAGAGAGGTTTTCTTCTCTTTCTCTCTCTAATTTTGCACGTCTTCTGAGACTTCTAAAAGCGTCCTTGGAGACAGGGACGATGTAACTTAAATTAGAATTGCACTCCATGCCCCGCAAGGAAAGGAGGATGTTCTCCAGAAACAATGTTCTCCTGAGGATGGATCGAAGGTCTTCAGAAGATGATAACCCCAACGTATTTGGAGACCAAACAGCCCTAGCTTTAGAGTCAGTGCAGTCCCTTTTCAGTGCACAATGTTAAGAGTAGAAAACACTGGATTTAAAAAAAAAAAAAAAAAAGAGCTGTTTGTAGGGAGGGCCGGAGGAATGACCAGAAGGAAGATAGAAAGAACTTTGGACCTCAGTGTCCTTTGTTCTATGACTGCTAAAAGGAGATAAATCAGGTTTTTTGGAGGGGGGGGTTTGCTCCTGCAACTTCCCCTCCTTCTGTTCTCATGCCGTTGGTGAGCAGTATTACATACAACCAACACGAATGGATTTGAAGCATTCGCTGTCAAATATTTTGGGGGGACAGGTTGGGTTGAAAAAGCTCCCTCTCTCCCCAACCCTCCTTTTTGAAGCCTTCATGCCTTAAAAGTGCCTTCTTGTGACTAACCTTTCGGAAGGAGAAACCATCTTGTAAGCTACGGCCTTAATCTGGTACGAAGTTACCATGGCCTGAAGGATGAAGAACTCACAAACTTGCACTGAACGTGGGATGGAAGTCGAGACGTCCTCTGGTTGGTGTTGGGCGAGACCCCAGTGTGTCTTCCCACCCCTTGGGGACCTCTTGTGAGGTCTCTTCTTGGGGGCCAGTGAGAAGGTTGAGTTTAGATGTCCTCAAAAGAGAATGATTGCTGTTGTGTAGCAGCCTTAGTCTTTCCGCTTCTCCCGTTGTCTTAGACTGCTATGAAAGGGGGAAAGGTTTGCCCACTCCATCGGCCAGCCCAAGTCCCCGTGATTGTAACCTTGAGTCGAGAAGGTCGGTGTTGACTTCTCAAAAGCATCGGTAGAAGGTGACCTTCCTAGGTGTCCTCTCACCACTACAGCTTGATGGGCCTTCCCAGACTTTAGGTTTTCTAGAAAGTTTCTTGAGCTTTCTGCAAAAGTTGAGAGTCATGACCCAACATGGACCATCAACCGTCTTCTCTTTAAGAGAAGAGAAGAAATTGGGAACAACAAAAGCTGGCCTGAAACGTAGATTTGTGGAGTTGCTCAGGAAAGACACAGGGCGCACTGTTCACATCGGTGGCCTATAGCCACCCTGATCTTAATTTTTATTTGTTGGTGCTAAACTAGGCCAAGAAGTTGTGCTCCTTCTCTGCAGCCCTCAAATGGAAGCCTTTCTTTTAGCTGTGGCTAGGATTCAGGTTTCTTTATAAAGTTCTGTATAATTTGTTGGTTTGTTTTTTGCATAGTTTTAAATTTTTCTCAATAAAGGTCATTTTAAAAATGTTTTTTTCCAAACATCTAATAAAACAGTGTATCTCTCATCTGTGGCACAAAGTTTTGGCTTGATGCATTGGTAGCATCTGTTTTTGGGGGTTGTGTGTGTGTGTGTTTTAAAAGATGAACATGGGTGGGGGGGGAAGCTGTATTTAAGATAGTTAGATGTACAAAAAGGCCTTCCTGAACCACACCCAAGTCATCTCTCTGTATAGGGAGACCTTCTCAAGATAATACCACCCAAAGGGCGTTGGACTTCAATTCCTATAATTCCTCTGGTAGCCTGGATTGTTTTAGCTTTGCCATTCTCATGCTCAAGCAGGAAATCTTTCAACTGTTAAAAAAAATAAAGCAGTTGGATTGAAGCGTGTTTTTGCAAACCACATAAATGCACCTCGACTTCAAAAGGTGCTCGGATGTGCTATCTTATATCAAGCTAAATATAAAAAAAATAATGAAGTTATGATTTATTGTTCTGACTATTAGGACAGATTACAGAAAAAGAAGAATTATGTTGTAAGTATAGAGCAAGAGGTGAACATAACTATCTTCTGTAGAGAGATCAACAAGCTACTTTGTAGTTTTATTTTTATTTCTTTTTTTTTTCTTTTTCCTTTCTTGCACCTCTCTTTTTCTTACTTTATATTAGTTCGTGTTTTGATAGTTTTGGAAAAGATTTGTCTGGAATGGAACAAGGGGGGGTTGATATATTTTCACCAGCAGAGGGAGCTAGAGACCACTTTTATATTGAGAAATTTCTGTCTCATCCCATAAGTAATTTCTCTTTTGTTCACCCCTAAAGATGGAGTGATTGGTTTGGGTTTTTGTTTTTTTTCCCCACGTATAAAAAGTCTTCAATATTGGAAATTTGGGGCAGGGGGAAATGCTGCAAGCAATCCAGTTTGGGCTGAGGCTTGTTTTTTTAATCCCAGTGGACAAATGGGGGTGTCTGGATTGAGCCAAATTCTAGCTAGGAATTGGGATATCCCATAGTGGCACTACACAACTGCCTCTTGCTTACAAAAGCACCCATGGAAAGCTGGAAATATTAATTTTTTCTATGTGCAGAGGAATAAAATATTTTGGGGGGGCGCCCAGGGCACAAGCATGCAATGAAGGGGTCCTTGGTACTCTTCTGAGCTTTCTGGTTTTCCTGCAGACGTTTCATAACCCAACCAGGTAACATCATCAGTGCTAGTAAGGGAGTGGGGTTTGCTGACAGTTTATATTCTGGTGGCTTGACTTGTCAGTGCTGGTGGGGGCATTTGGTGGAGCTGTTTTCTCTTGGCTTCATTGGCAGATTCTTGATTGGGGTGTGGTTTACTTGATTGATGGTATATATAACTGATATCACTTTGGAGTTAATCGAAGCTGATCTGGGTGCTGATTGCTGATGGAGAGGTGATGGGGGTCTTTTTCTCTTTTGGGCTGGTTAATTGTCTCTTTTGCATAATCTATAGGTGTTGTTCATGTCTATGTGTCTGTTGATGGCTGATTTGTCAGAGTTGCCAGCCTTCTAGAAATTCCCCAAAGACCAGCAAGCCACTAGAATATAAACTGACAGCAAACTCCACTCCTTACTAGCACTGATAATCTTACCTGGTTGGGTCAGCTTAGAGAGCACCAAGGACCCCACCGTTGAATTTCATTCACGTGAGCATGAGGAGGTGCAAAGCTCTTTTATTCAGGGCCGTTGTAACTTTGAAGAGACACACAATGAACTGGGGTTTAAGTCCAGGGCATTACCTGTCCTCACTGGAGAAGCTTCTTTGCCAGTTTCTTCGCCGATGGCACCCTGGGAAATTATTTTGGCTCTCGGTTGTTGAATTTCACATGGATTAGAAATCTTGGCCGGAACTTCAAGAGGTCCCTTCCTTCTGTCTTTTTTCTTCTGTTCTTTTGGTGTTTCGACTGAGTCACGAGGCAGTGATGACATCGAGGAAAAGGGCCCCGAAGATTAAGTAAAGCCGCAGCTCCTATTTTAATACCCAGTTCTGGGTAGAAAGTTCTCCTTTCCTTCCCTTATCTCCTTCCAAGGAATGTACTGGCAAAACTGAATCTGCAAACTTAGAGGAAGGGAGGAAGGGAAGGAAAATAATGTTTATTTTTACCCGCAGGGAGGAGGACTTGCGCACTTATATCCTCCTATAATGGGAGGCTAACGGATGGCTCAGCAGCTAAAAAAATTATGGAGAGCAGATCTTTCCTTTTTTAAAAAAAAATGGGAATGTATTATCATATCACATACTCTCTGAGCTTGGTTGTTTTCTTGCAGACGTTTCATTACCCAAACTGGGAAAGCATCAAGGATCCCACAGTCGTCGTTGTCCTCCTCCTCCTCCTCCTCCTCCTCCTCCTCCTCCTCCTTCCTCCTTCCTCCTTCCTCCTTCCTCCTTCCTCCTCCTCTTCTTTGCAAAAACCCCTCTCTTCTAGTACTGATGATGTTACCTAGTTTGGTAATGAAACGCCTGCAAGAAAACAACCAAGCTCAGGGGGCACCCTTCATTGCAAAATTTCTGTCCTGGGCTTCAAAATATTTTATTCCTCTGGAAGTTGTGGATGCACCATCACTGGACAGTTGCAAAAAAAACAGACTGCACTGACACTTGCTCGGGGTGGTATAAAGTCTTCTGCTTTGAGCAAGGGGTTGGACTAGAAGACCTCCCAGGTCCCTTTCAGCCCTGAGATACTTGTAAGGCTATTCAAAATACAATCGTGCTGAAGGTCTGGTATCCTCAAATACAGATAAGGGTTCATGGTCAACATACTTTGCAGCATTTTGGCAGTAGGGGAAAGAGTTCAGAAGAGGAAAATGTCAAAATATTCCAAAAATAATTTCGGAGGTGGGGGGGGGGAATTATTTACGGAACATCAAATTACTTGAAAAACTTGAAAATACATGTAAATTTTTGTCTGTATTTATTGTAGTCGGTCAAGCACTCAAGCACACATTCATCTATGCATTGCATAAAGACATTTTCGTGTGAATTTGCAATATCCAGACACAGTTCTGTTGGTAAAAGGGTCAGAATATTTGAGGCTTGGAAACTGCAAAGAAAGAAACGGAAGTCAACAGATTATCTAATCTTTTATCTATACACAGGCATTTTCTAATCTGCAATTCTCCCTTGCAAACAGAGAGGATTATAATTCTGTGAAGTAAAAACAGTCAGGGTGAGGCAACATTTTAAAACTGCCTGCATCCTGGATGACAAAGCCCATCTGCTAGCTTCGCCTAGTATGCTATACCTAAATACAGGGATGCTATATGATATACTAAAATGCAACAGTTCATTTAGTGGCTATTCAAAGTCACAACAGCACTGAAAAAAGTGAC